>NC_140995.1:115526162-115812763 GCF_052327205.1 Somniosus microcephalus
CCGTCTCCCCCCCCCCCCCCCCCCCCCGACCCTCCCGTCTCCCCTCCGTTCCCGACCCCCCCTCCCCGGGTTCTTTGCTCGGCTTGTACTGGTCTTTAAAAAAAAGTATACTACACCATTCACAATTCAATTCAAATCGCTTTATTGGCATGATAAGTTACATCTTATGTTGCCAAAGCATCAAAATACATTTATGGTTTAGCACATAAACGCAGTTCTATTCATACAGTGTATAAACAGGTATATCCCTGAGTGTATAAATTATACATTCGCATTGTTTATATATATTCTTTTCTTAGTTTACTGGTTGTCCCTCTGTTCATGGCAAGCTGTAACATAGTGTGCCGCCAGTGTTATACAGCTTCTCTCCTCTCCCAGTAGGTATGGGAGTTTTTGGTTGTCATTCAGATTTCTGAAATCAGGGCATATTTGTGAGAATTTTTGGTAGAAATTCTCCCTGATGCCCTGATATTTTCCGCAGGCTGTGAGGAAGTGCATCTCTGTCTCCACTACTCCCTGACTGCAGTGAGAGCATATCCTGTCTTCTCTTGGTAGCCTGGTCTGCCTGTGTCTGCCTTTTTCGATCGCTAGGCTATGTTCGCTAAGTCTGTACCTTGTCAAGGTTCTTCTCAGTTTGTTATCCTTTACCATGGTCAGGTAATCAGCTATGTTGTATTGTCTGTTTAGGGCCAAGTAGCAATTGAGTTTGCTTTGGGTTTTTGTTGTTTCTGCCCAATATGTCAGATATTTTTCCTTTTGCTTAGCGACGATTGTGTTGGGTCGAATTCTTTGTGTTACCCTGTCACTGTCCTGGTGCTGGTTATTGTTAGTAGTTACTTCACTGAGTCCCAGGACTAGTTGACTGAGGGTATTCTTCTTTATGGTCAGTTCTTGGCATCTCAGGGCGTCGTAGTGATAGCATTGGGGATTGCTCATTTGTAGGTGATTCCAAAATTTGGTGGCTCTTTTTTGGATAGTGATTATTAATGGATATTGGCCTAGTTCCGCCCTGCATGCATTGTTTACTGTTTTCCTTTGAGTCCGGATGATGTGTTATTCCAGTCTATTTAGAGCATTGCCCTCCCAGTCCTAGCTTTCTCCAGGTGTCTTTGTGCCACTGCTGCGGACACCTGCCGTTTTTGACCTCACAGTAACTTTCTAGCTTAGGACATTGGTTGTCCAGCATGTAAACAACGTGGTTGACCCAATAATCCTGTCGAACATTTCTTTCATGTCAGTTGTATTGGCTTGTGAAAGGATTTCTGATATATAATGTCATAACAGTTGATATATGTGAAGTTTGTTGAGTTTCTTCACTTGACATTTGTTGAAGGGCTGTACCCCACAGCAGTACAGAATTGGGAGAATTAGTGTATTAGAACTATAGAGGTTACAGCTCAGAAGGAGGCCAGTCTTGTTTATGTAGGCTCTCTGCTATGGTATTTAAAAAATAAATGAACCCGACTACTCTTCTCTCTCCTACAATTCTATTGTGCCAGACTATACCTTTCCTGAGGGTGCTTTATGGGAGTTTAAGGAAGAGGGGAATCCAAGTGCAGAGCCTTTGTGGGTTGTTTTTGCATTTCCATCACCAATAGATTTCATCGTGATATTGGTAGAGGCCTGAACATGTTTGCTGAACCTCTGAGCTTGGGATCTGTAAAAAAAAAGAGAAGCAATAACCTATTGTAAACAACAAAAGAGATCACTTCTTCCCTGAGCCATACAGACCAAAAAGCTCCCAGATTTCAATCTGATCTCTTGAAATAGCTGGTCTCAGGCATCAGAATGAACACTGCTACAATTGGTCTCCGCAGCAACAACAACAACATCCCAAGGCGCTTCACCGGAGCATTATCGAACAACGTGTGATACCGAGCCACATGAGATAATGAGGACAGGGAAGAGTTAGGTTTTAAGGGGCGTCTTAAAGGAGGATTGAGAGGCGGCTGTTTAGGGAGGGAATTCCAGAGCTTGGGGCCTAGGCAGCTGAAGGCACGCCTGCCAGTGGTGGAGCGATTAAAATTGGGGATGCGCAAGAGGCCAGAATTGGAGGAGCGCAGAGATCTCGGGGGATTTGGGGGGTGGGTTACAGATATAGGAAGGGACAAGGCCATGGAGAGATTCGAAAACAAGGGTGAGAATTTTTAATTCGAGGCGTTGCCAGACCAGGAGCCAATGTAGGTCAGCGAACACAGGGGTGATGGGTGAACGGGACTTGGTGCGAGTTAGGATATGGGCAGCAGAGTTTTGGATGAGCTCACGTTTGCGGAGAGTGCAAGGTCAGGAGAGCATTGAAATAATTAAATCTAGAGATAACAAAGGCATGGATGAGGGTTTCAGCAGCAGATGAGTGGAGATGGAAGGTGCTATGGAGGTGGAAGTAGGCGGTCTTCGTGATGGAGCTGGTATGTGGTCGGAAGCCCATCTGTCATACAGGGTGCCAAGGTTGCAAATGGTCTGGTTCAGCCTCAGACAGTGATTAGGGAGAGGAATGGAGTCAGTGGCTAGGGAATGGAGTTTGTGGCGGGGACCAAAGACAATGGCTTCGGTCTTGCCAATATTTCTTTGGAGGAAATTTCTGCTCATCTAGGACCGGATGTCGGACAAACAGCGTGACAAATCAGAGACAGTGGAGGGGTCGAGAGAGGTCGTGGTGCGGTAGAGCTGGGTATCATTAGAGTACACGGGAAACCTGATCTGTTTTCGGATGATGTTGCCGATGAGCAGCATGTAGATGAGAAATATGAGGGAGCCAAGGAGAGATCCCTGGGGGCCTCCAGAGGTAACGGTGCGGTAGCAGGAAGAAAAGCCATTGCAGGTGATTCTCTGGCTAGGACTGGATAAATAAGAGTGGAACCAGGCGAGGGCAGTCCCACCCAGCTGGATGACATTGGAGGAGGATGTTGTGGTCAACCGTGTCAAAGGCTGCAGACAGCATGCAAAATCTTCTCAAGCTAACAGTCGTATAAGATGTAATTTGTGACTTTGATGAAGGCTGTTTCAGTTCTGTAGTAGGAGTGAAAACCTGATTGGAGGGGTTCAAACATGGAGTTGCTGGAAAGTGTTTGAAGACCAGGACCTCAAACCCAGCACCAAGCTTATGGTCTACAGAGCAGTAGTGATACCCGCCCTCCTGTATGCTTCAGCGACATGGACCATGTATAGCAGGCACCTCAAAGCACGGGAGAGGTACCACCAACGCTGCGTCAGCAAGATCCTGCAAATCGTTTGGCAGGATAGGTGCACCAATGTCAGTGTTCTCGCTCAGGCCAACATCCCCAGCATCGAAGCTTTGATCACGCTCGATCAGCTCCGATGGACGGGCCGCATGCCCGATATGAGACTCCCAAAACAAGCGCTCTACTCGGAGCTCTAACACGGCAAGAGAGCCCCAAGTGGGCAGAGTAAACGCTTCAAGGGCACCCTCAAAGCCTCCTTGAAAATGTGCAACATCCCCACCGACACCTGGGAATCCCTGGCCTAAGACCGCACAAAGTGGAGGAGAAGCATCCGGGAAGGCGCCGAACACCAAGTCTCTTCGCCGGGAGCAAGCGGAAGCCAAGCGCAAACAGCGGAAGGAGCGCACGTCAACCAAAGCACCTTAACCACTATCTGCCCCACCTGTCACAGCAACGGTAGGTCCCGCATTGGACTCATCAGTCACCTGAGAACTCATTTTTAGTGTGGAAGTAAGTCACCCTCGGTTCCGAGGAACTGCCTAAGAAGAAGAAAAGATTGTAGACCATAAGCTTGGTCTTCAAGGTGACTCCATATGTCTTCATGTAGATTCTTGTATTATGAACTTATTTTAATTATGTGCTCGTAGTAGTAGTGTATCCCTCGCACTTAAAGACGACAGTGCCAATGGAAGGGCACATAAATTTATCGTAGATGAGTGTGTTGATGCCTATGCAGGCCAATACATGATAGATATTGTCTACCACTAGTCTCTCATAACCTCATTCCTGGGGGAGTTCTCCTGTTGATTCCTCTGATGTTGCTGATCCGCACGTCTCTTGCATTTTATCTCCACACTGGCATGGTGTTGTAGCTCAAAGCCCTTCTCTCCTCTCACATCAGCATGTCATTGCCACCCATCAATGGGCAGGGTGTCCCAAGAGGCAACAACCATGTTGCATTGCTTCAAGTGAATCGTCAGTGTGCCCTTGTTGTCTGCCCTGCTTTCATTTGCCATGGACCAGTTCTCCATAAAGTACTTGCTCCGGCAACCATACGGCATCCATCCTAACATGTTCAGCCCAGTGGAGCTGAGCATTGATTATCATAGCCTCAATGCTGCTGTCAGTTGTCAGTACATTCCAGTATTTTTTTTAGTGATCTTATCCTGCCATACTTACGAATCAACGAGGGATCTTTGGGAACATATGCCACAGGACGTGGACACGAGTCACAGTGGTTAACTCTGCTGTTAATGAGGACTAAAGGTGGAGTGTAGGGTTTTCTTGGTTCAGGCTGGCACATGGCTTGCAATTTTTCTGTGGCTGTGCCCAGAATCAGCACAATGCACTATTATCAATCTTGGAAAAGATGCTTGTCTGTGTGCTTCTGGACCATTTAATAGCAAACACTTAAAATAGTCGAATGGGGATAGCACACTGTCTTTTCCTATTTGGACTTGGATTTGAACCCAGCCTTAACTGATAATTGGAAGTCTGTACCCTGTGTTTGCTCGAGTGGCCCTAAATGACATGAGATTGGGCAGTCTCAATCTGTTTCATACGATTATGTACACCTGACAACATTTCTGCTTTTTGTACAAATTAGCAATCTCATTTTAGGGTTTGGAAAGATAGCGTGCGTGAAACACATTGATAGCGGTAATGTTCAGAGATGTGGGTTGAGAAATTTCTGTGGAGTTTGCTCTTCCCCTGGGTGTGACCTAGGGATACTTGACTGGGTGCAAAAAGATGTTCCATTTCCCCGCAGTGACATCTCTTGCCTTGATGAAAACAGTGACGGTTTGGAGTTCCAATTCAAGAGTCTTTGGTAGAATTGCAAAATTATTGATTCCAGGGTGGCAACAAATGTGAGAATTTGATTGATCTAGTGAATTTGTCTTTTCCATCAGCCATAAATGAATCTTCCAATAAATCCATTTTAAACTAAGTTTTAATGTTTTCAGAATGAATTTAATCTCCATTCATTTAGGAGACTACAAAGAGTTCAATGCATTGTCCGAATTTAATCTAGCATGCATCAGTGCTGATGTTTGTGGCACAAGACTAGGCATATTTTTAAGAGAACTTTTCTGATCTGTTTGTTTCATTTATTTTACCTTCCTCTGGTTTGTTCCCCCCTTTTTTTAAACATCTGTTCCACATGCTATTTCCCCAGAGACAGATGACCTTTAACAATGTTGAATTTGAACCAACTGAGAGTAACCTCTGATTACTGTCCATTTGTGGGAAATTCCTGCCCTCTGTTCATTGTCTCCACCTGATGGCACAGCCAAGACTGGGAACTAGTTACACCCGAGAGTCATGACAGAGTCTGCCAATCAGCAATGGAGAAGCACAAACAATGTTTAAAAATATTTTATTAAATGTATTTTCAATGTAAATTAAAAAATTGTAGATGGAAGTATTCCGGCTAACCAGGACTCCTATCAGAATTTGTCTGGTTCTGTAATCTAAACGGCTCATATGCTAAACATATTTATTTGCTTTAAAAAGTCACACTTCAACACTTCAGTTCTGTCATAATTAACATGTTGTCTGTTTATTTAGGATGAGATTCTTAAAGCAGCGGTTATGAAATATGGCAAAAACCAATGGTCTCGTATTGCATCTTTGCTGCACAGGAAGTCAGCTAAACAATGCAAAGCCAGATGGTAAGTTTGACATTTTCTTTTCATTTTATCAGAAGTAGTTGTTTAAGCCTGTTAGTGAGCACAAAATAGCTGTTGTGCAACAGAATATGGGTAGTGGAAATCTCTTTAAATTTTCAAGACTGAGATAGATTTTTGTTAGGTAAGGATATCAAGGAATATGGAGAAAAGGTGGGTAAATGGAGTTGAAGAACAGATCAGCCATGATCTAATAGAATGGAGGAACAGGTTTGAGGGGCTAAATGGTTTACTCCTGTTCCCATGTTCCAAACAGATAAAAAGTATTTACACATCACAGCAAAAAGTATTTACATATCACAGCTAAAAGTAACCTTACTACAGTAAGTTGATAACATTTTCTTGCTCTTCACTATTACTTGAAGCAAAAATAAACATCCCTCACAGGAAGGTGGAATGTGGTCTTATGCTTGCAGTTGTCCACACTAAGTTCCTGATCTCGGCTTTGCTTTCTTGGGAACCACAGAGCAGAGTCCAAAGGGCGCTCTCAGATTGGGAGGGATTAAAAAGGGAGTTTTCCCACTTGCTTTAATGTTTTCAGAAGCTTTTAATGAAGTTCAATATGAAAGAATTTTTGATTAAACTAACCACCATGGGAATCCATGGTAGAACGGGGAACCAGATGAGAAGTTGGTCTAAAAAACAGGAAGCCGCGGGCACTTGTGAGAGACGCAAAAGGAGGTTTTCCTGGATTGTACCAGGTGCATTTGCTTGCCTAGCCGCAGTGAATATGGAAGAATTGGACAAGTTGGCGTGCGTACCATTTAATCTAATGCAAGGAAAATTGGGCAGGTTTCTTTATAGGTGTGTGCTCCAAACGGCTTGATTTTCCAATATTTGCTGCGCTCCAGGCAATCCAGGACACAGATGCAGGAAAATCATCCCTTTAGTGTCAGACTGGAGGGAGAGGTATGGAGTCCACAATAGTCGGTGTGTGGACAGCTGTAATTTCTAATCAGCGTAAATAACCTGAATATTAAAACTATTTGTAAGTTTATTAAATTTACAGATGACACTAAAATGGGGAGAGCATTAGAATCAGAGGATGCATTTTAAGATTTGCAGAGGGCTTGGACAAGTTGCGCAATGGGGTAAATAAAACGTAATGTTGACATATATAGAATTGCACTGGGTTGACTTCATTCTTTTTTTCCCCATTAACTCTGCCAATCCCATCGGGATCTCTTTCTTGTTCTTCTTTCATATTGGTAACATTCCACTCACACAGCCCTATCCACTTTTGCCTTTGATTCTATTCTATGTTCGTCAACTTCCTTCAGATCTACACCCTCAGCGCACATAATGTAAAATCCTTTTTCAGTACAGTGGCTGAATAACTATATCCTCATTCCTCCTCCCCATGTCTTTCAATTAGGCAATGAAAAGTGTTGCATTTCTTCAAAAACAGTTTTTTCATGTCTTTTGCAGATGTAACAGCTACTACAGTGTACTACTAACCTCTGATGGCTGCACATGTAGTTTTCTTTCATTTGTCAAATTTCTGGACCTCATTATTTCTTCTGATCTCAGATTTCTCCAGGAAACTTTGAGAAGTGTTTGGCACAAAAAAAACAATCGGCTTGGATACTGTGCCCATAGTTGGGGAAGCTCTGCCAACATATCTCTCTCTCTTTCAACTTTTCTTTCTTTTTTCAGTTTAAATTTCAAATATACTATCCTACATGTTCTTCGTTCTCACCACATTACAACCTCACTGTTACTATCACTCAGCACACAATCTCCTAACTTTTTCTTTCAAAACTAGAACTTCTCTACCCTCTTCCTTCTCCAATATTTGGGCTTTTAAAACAAAAGCAATGTTTCCTAATGTTACTTCCTGATTTATCTTTTCTTTTACTTCTTTCAGCTTTGGTAGTGCCCTGAATTATAATCCTTAGACCTTTACTTTAAATGAAAAAGGATTCCTTGTGTTCACCTAGATCTGTCAGTCATTATTCCAAAATCTTGTTGGCCTTAAGCTGAGAGCACCAATAGAGAATTATAACATATTAAATGGTATTGAAAAGGTAAACCTAGAGCACTACTTCATTTTGTCACAAAAGTTGAATGAGCGGGGACAAGTTCAAAGTGTTTGCAGACAGATCTTGTACTAATGTAGAGATTTTCACAAGGAATGATGGTCACTTGGAATGGATTTCTGGTCAGAGTAGTGCTAGTAAAACTTCTGCCCTTTAAGAGTCCCTTGGGTGCTGTGATGGGTGAGCTAAGTTGGGTTGAATGGCCTTCCTCGTTTGCATTTATCTTGGGTATGATTCACTGCTTTGATGTCACCTAATGCAAGCTTAATTTTGAGTTGATTATCTGGACATTCTATGGCCAGTAAAAAGTGTATAGTGATTTTTTTTCAATTAAAACCCTTTTGTGAGCTTTCATTATTATCAAAATTTCCAGTTTATTGGCTCTCTAAATCAATACTGTAAAAATGGATGTACAAGTTGTACATTGGGAACCACATAATCAAAGTGTTGTGTGGTCATTGTGCTTGTGTCAGTCAACAGCCCATAGGTTTAAGATGCAACTGATTTCGGATGCAGATCATTCAGCTTCACAGCATAGATTAAGTACAGGTAATATTTCAGTGATTTTTAGGCACAATGCTTCATAAAATGGGACCTATAACAGTGAATTGTCTTATTATGTATTTATGTATGTTTCATTTTCTTGTAAAGTGTTCTTCAATTATAATACTTCTTTAATACTGCATTCATGTCATGATTTTCAAGTTGTGTGTGCTTCACTTTGCAAATTACAGTAAAAAAATCTCTCAATCCAAGCCAGTGGATCTGCAGACTTGCTTTTCATTGTTTTATCTAATTAAATCATGTTTTTGCTATTTTTCACAAACAAGGTATGAGTGGCTGGATCCAAGTATCAAAAAGACAGAATGGTCAAGGGAGGAAGAAGAGAAGTTACTTCACTTGGCAAAGCTCATGCCAACCCAGTGGAGGACCATTGCTCCAATTATTGGCAGAACAGCTGCCCAGTGCTTGGAACATTATGAGTATCTTCTGTAAGTTGACAGATAATGTGCCTTGAAATTTAAAATCTGCGACCTGATTGTTTTCTTTATTTCAATTCTAGTTTTAAATTGAGAGACAGATGTTGCATTATCAAGAATTCACAAGAGTGCAATTACTTGTGACATTGCTGGTTAGTTATTCCTTGTGTTCAATAGAAAGAAAATCTCCCCATGTTTCCATTGAGTAAAAACACTATAGAGGAAGTAGGAACAGAGAAAAAAATGTCTGCTGAAACCCAGGGGAAAGCTTATATTGCCACTGGGGCGACTTGTAATTGAATAGAAATACCTAAAAGCTGACCAAGCACAGTACTGTAGATTATGTAATATGTTCCAAGTTTTTATTTGAGTGGAAAAACAGCCCTTATTGATAGATTCTATTTGACACAGATGCAAATCATTTACTTAAACTAGCAATTTGTTTTTTTTAAACTGTTAAACACCACATCTAGATGACAGATTTGGGGAAAGGTGTATTTTTTTACACTGGTATGTTATTTACTTATGATTTGGGATGGTGTGCCTAGTTTTCTAGCGTTGCCTGCAGCTATCAGGAATTCAGTAGATAATTCCACTTACAAGTGGCAGACAGGGTAATTTAATCTGTCTGCGGTCTTCACCTTTTTCAAGTCCTGTGATAAGCGTTAGAATGTGTAAATTGACAGGCAAATTGCTCTTTCAATTTTAAGATTGCCTTATCTATGAGTTGCTACTTATATAAAAAGCTGCAGAGACCAAATACCCTCTTCCTGCGATGTAGAGGAGAAAGGGATTTTTGCACAGGAGAGGCTCTTCAAGCCAGATATTTGAAGGGCACTTTTTATTTGAAAGAAATCTGTTCCATATTTCAATAACCTACTCTTAACATTTCCTTTCTGTTGGGATTTCCTACTTCTTTCAATATTTTGCTGTCATAAACATCCTTTCCTGATCTGACTTGGAGCTAAGTTGCTTCGATACTCAGAAATGGTATAAACTTGGTACAAGTGATTTGGACAAATCTGATTCCCAGCAAACCACCAATGATTATTGGTCTGCTAGAAATCAATGTACAAATAGCCCAAAAGCATTTACAGTATATGGTCACTTGTTGCATATGAGAAGTGCTTTCACTTGGAAATCAGAATTTAAAAAGGGCGTCCTATTGAGCATGCATGATTTATTCTCTGTGAACCATAGGTCTTTGTATTCTGCATTAATGACAGATGATTAATTTTTTCATTTACACATTTTTGCACCAATTTAAACTGGTTTTAAATGTTGTTTTAGTGAGAAGCTATCATGAAGGAAACTGAAACGTTTGTACATTTCCTATGCACAAAAGATTGAACCAATTACCATCATATTGCCATTGTAATATTTAAAGCCTCCATACTGTATAGTTGAAGTAATCAATTTCTTTGGTTGGATCAAGTGATTTTGATTGTTTAGATTTGTACACAAATTGTAGCACAAAAATGTCATTGGTGTGCAATTTGATTTTTTTTTCATTCATGGGATGTGGGCATCACTGGCAAGGCCACCATTTATTGTCCATCCCTAATTGCCCTTGAGAAGGTGGTGGTGAGCCGGCTTCTTGAACCTCTCTAGTCTGTGAAGTGAAGGTACTCCCACAGCGCTGTTAGGCAGGAGTTCCAGGATTTTGACCCAGTGATGATGAAGGAATGGTGATATATTTCCAAGTCAGGATGGTGTGTGACTTGGAGGGGATGGTGTTCCCATGCGCCTGCTGCCCTTGTCCTTCTAGGTGGTAGAGGTTGCGGGTTTGGGAGGTGCTGTCGAAAAAACCAGTGAATGTGTAAGGTGGTGGATGGGGTGCTAATCAAGCGGGCTGCTTTGTCCTGGATGGTGTCGAGTTTCTTGAGTGTTGGTGGAGCTGCACTCATCCAGGCAGGTGGAGGTGAGACACTTGCCACAGAATATCCAGCCTCTGACCTGCTCTTGTAACCACAGTATTAATGTGGCTGGTCCAGTTAAGTTTCTGATCAATGATGACCCCGCCGGGTCAATAGTGGGAAAATTCAGCAATGGTAATCCTGTTGAATGTCATGGGGTGGTGGTTATACTCTTTCTCATTGGAGATGGTCATTGCCTGGCACTTAAGTGGCAAGTAACACTCGCACCACACATCAGCCCAAGCCTAAATGTCGTCCAGGTCTTGCTGCATGTGACATGGACTACTCCATTATCTGAGGAGTTGCGAATGAAGCTGAACAGTGTGCAATCATCAGCGAACATCCCCACTTCTGACCCATTGATGAAGCAGCTGAAGATGGTTGGGCCTAGGACACTGTCCTGAGGAACTCCTGCATTGATGTCCTGGGACTGAGATGATTGGACTCCAACAACCCCAACCATCTTCCTTTTGTGTAAGTATGACTAGCCAGTGGAGAGTTTTCCCCTGGTTCCTATTGACTTCAATTTTACTAGGGCTCCTTGATGCCACACTCTGTCAAATGCTGTCTTGATCTCGAGGGCAGTCACTCTCGCCTCACCTCTGGAATTCAGCTCTTTTGTCCATGTTTGGACCAAGACACTAATGAGGTCAGAAACCGAGTGGTCCTGTCGGAACTCAAACTGAGCGTCAGTGAGCTGGTTATTGGTGAGTAAGTGCCGCTTGATAGCACTGTTAACGACACCTTCCATCACTTTGCTAATGATTGAGAGTAGACTGATGGGTCGGTAATTGGCCGGATTGGATTTGTCCTGCTTTTTGTGGATTTTGCACATACTGACTATTTTAGAAAATCACTTTTTTACAAGATTTGTTATGCAACATGTTTCAGAGACAAGGCTGCCCAGAGAGATCAAGAAGAAGAAACTGCTGATGATCCCCGAAAGCTTAAACCTGGCGAGATTGATCCAAATCCAGAAACGAAACCAGCCAGGCCTGATCCAGTCGATATGGATGAAGGTACACCTCAGTTAAAATTAGTAATGTTTTAAGGATGGCTCTGTAGTGCTTACTTTTGAGCTACCAAATTGTTACTCAAAAAAAATATTGTAAACAATATTGCAACATCCTAATTATGTATGACAATGTACTGCACATTTTAAAAATGTGTATACATCTATCTATAATTACATTGTGTTGCACGTGGAGAGTCAAGAGCATGTGCAGTATTCAGGTTAGGCTGAATTAGAGGATGGGGGGTGGGTATATTTGGACCCAAGTGGGGGAAAAGGGAAGTGGGAGGGGAGTAGAGGATAGGGGGAAGAGGAGAACAACAGCGGGGGTAATTTAAGTACATTATCTCATGTGGGATGGGGGGGTTATGGCACAGCACGAGGTGCCATTTCCTCTTCAGTCCAGTGAGCTGCTTTTCACTCCTTCATTGCTTTGACTTTGCTTTCAGTAGCTTGCTGGGGAGATTTCCTTCATCTTTTCATTGTGCCAGTTTCAATATCATGTGAGGGAATGGTTTGTGAGAGATGCAGTTTTAGATTAATACATTCCCATGTTGTTTTAAGCCCTTTGCAGCTAGAAAGATTAAAGGAGGTTGAAGGAAATGATCGGCTTTCTGCCATTTCTCAGCAGCAGAGGTGGGGGTGTGGCAGTTATCTGGTGGCTATATGGCGTGGTCTGAGAGCATGGGTTTCCACAGGGGCAATGGGTGACGGACAGGCCTGATTACCAGCAAGTAGCAGACTTTGATGTGGCAGGTCTCCATGTAGTCGTGTTTGCTGTTCCAGACACTTGATTGAGAGATGAGAAATCTAATTTTTAATATTCTACTAGAGAGAGGGAGAATATAGTATAAACATTTACATTCCTATTACTTTGCTGCACTTCAGGAAATGCTTACTTTTGGCCAGGGAGTCTATGGTAAGCATAAAAAGATTCCTGGGCTTCAATCCCATGTCAGTAAAGCTGGATCTATCTTGCATCCTGAGCGACACTGACTTCTCAAGGAAAGCTTGGTGTAAAGAGCCAACAGAATTTCAGTATGAGTTTTGCATCTGAACAAAATAAGTCATGTGTTTGAAATAGAGGGCTTAGTAGATTTATGGAACTCCTGGAGAAGATACAGATCATTTAGATAAACCTAATAGTACAGCTTTAGGGCCAATTAGAGTCTAGCTGATCTCTTGATGTGCAACATTTTTTAGAGTCTGCTTGAGAGAGGAGGTGAGAGACAAGATAATTGAGACAACGCTTCACAACCAGGCTTAGGGTGCAGTTATATTGCAACGTTGGCATCTTAGAACAGTAGCTACAATATAAACACAGCCATAGATGTTTCCTCCAGCAGTCACTGTTAATGTATATCATTGGAAATGATGGTATCTGTAACAGGACTTTGGGGATGTGGCATTACATAATGAAATTCAGAAATGTAGCTTAAAAATAACATGAGAACATCATGCTGTTCAAAGTTGCAATAAAAGTGTTCCATGCATGCAGGAGGGTCATGTTGATTTATCATTCACTGTTGGTGTTCCAAAAGATATGCCAAACTCGATTTAAAAAAAGTTTCCAACGGTTCTTTGGCAACTAGATTTGTGACCTTGCTGTTAAGATTAAAATGATTAATGAATCTTGTTTAATGAAAATTTAAATGGAAAGTGCCATTTGATCATACTTGTGTATCTAACCATGCTGTAATTGTTGAAGGTCCTTCCCAAATAATAGAAACATAGAAGATAGGAGCAGGAGTAGGCCATTCGGCCCTTCGAGCCTGCTCCGCCATTCAACGAGATCATGGCTGATCATCCAAACCCTAGCACCCAGTCCCTACACCGACAGCCATCCCAGCCAAGCCCTATCCCCGTAACCCCACGTATTTAATCCCCCCTAACGTTAAGGGTCAATTTTTATCATGGCCAATCAACCTAACCTGCACATCTTTTGGACTGTGGGGGGAAACCGGAGCGCCCGAAGGAAATATTTAATGATCCAGTTTAACAAGAAAATAGTGAAACCCTCAAGCATAGACGCAGGTGATATAGTACAGGAAACTTTGGTTTGTCCGGAATATTCAATCTAACGGCAAAAATCAGGAGCCGTTTTCTATTTTTTTAGTTCTCGTTGCTTTTTTTTTTCCCCAGTCAAGCACAGTAAGGTCTGTAGCTATAGCAACAGCTTCAGCTACAGACGCTTGCAGCTGCAGCCGACTGTTTTGAAGCTGTTGCTAAGCAACAGGGTTTGTTGATTCACACGGAGCTTCTCAGTTCTGTATGTTTAAACATTAACTCTGGTATGTCCGGCACTTTTGATGTTACGGCACCAGCTCGGTCCCGTCAGTGCCGGATATCAGAAAGTTTCCTGTAACTGGAAATCAAAAAATGGCAGACTTACTAAATAACTACTTTGTATCGGTCTTCACAGTAGCGGATTAGCATAAAGTACCAGAGATGCAAGGAAAACTAAAAATAAATCAAGGGGCGGAACTAACTCTATTCAATACAAGTTCTTTAAATGGAAAAAAATACTGAGGTTAAAGATAGGCAATCTCCAGGACGCAATGGTTTCCACCCCAGGGTTTTAAAAGAAGTAGGTGAGGAAATTATTGATGCATTAATCATGATTTTCCAAAACACACTCGATTCAGAAATTGTCCCCTTGGATTGAAAAATCACCAATGTCACTCCATTATTTAAGACGGGTAGGAGAGATAAACTAGGAAATTATAGGCCTGTTCATCTAACATCAATTGTGGGCAGGTTATTAGAATCTGTTATTAGGGACAGACTGAGCATTTGGACAAATACGAGCTGATCAGAGAGCCAACATGGATTTGTAAAGGGTAAGTCATGTCTTCCAAACCTAGTTGAATTTTTTGAGGAGGTAATGAACGTGGTAGATAAGGGAGTGTCTATGGATTTTATATGAACTTCCGGAAGGCATTCAACAAGGTTCCACATGAGACTGTTAACAGAAATGAGAGTGCATGGAATTGGAGGCAACCTATTGACTTGGATAGGGAATTAGTTAGGAGGTAGGAGACAGAGAGTAGGGATAATGGGTATGTACTCAAGTTAGCAGGATGTGACTAGCGGTGTCCCCCAGGGATCTGCCCTGGGGCCTCAGCTTTTCATTATATATTTATATAAATGACTTGGGTGAAGGATTAGAGAGCCGTATAGCTAAGTTTGCTGACAACACTAAGTTAGGCGGCACAGTAAATAGCGTAGATGGGAGCACAAAGTTGTAAAGGGGCATTGACAAATTTAAGTGTGTTGGCAGAACTGTGGCAGATGGAGTTCACTGTAGGAAAATGTGAGGTCATCCACTTTGGACCCAAGAAAGATAGATTAGAGTATTTTCTAAATAGCAAGAAACTATGAACTGTGGATGAACGGAGAGATTTAGGGGTCCAAGTACAGAAATCACAAAGCTAGTAGACAGGCACAAAAAATAATTTAAAAGGCTCATGGAATGTTGGCCTTTATCTCGAGAGCTGGATTACAAATGGGTGGAAGCTATGTTACAGCCGCACAGAACTCTGGTTAGACTCCATCTGGAGTACTGCATTCAGTTCTGGGTACCGCACCTCAGGAAGGGTATATTAGCTTTGGAGAGGATGCATTGCAAATTCATCAGAATGATACTGGGACTATAAGTGTTAAGGACAGGTTGCATAGACAAGTCTTGTATTGGCTTGAGAAAGTAGAAGATCAAGGGGTGATAATTGAAGTGTTTAAGATCAAAGGAGTTGCTAGGGTAGATAGAGAGAAACCATTTCCTCTCATGGGGGGAAGTCCAGAACAAGGGGGTTTAACCTTAAAATTAGAGCTAGGCCATTCAGGGGTGATGTCGGAAAGGACATCTACACCCAAAGGGTAGTGGAAATCTGGAACTTTTCCCCCCAAAAGGCTATTGAGGTTAGGTCAATTGAAAATGTCAAAACTGAGATTGGTAGAGTTTTGTTAGGCAAGTGTATCGAGGGTTACGGAACCAAGGCGGGTAGACGGAGTTATGGTACAGATCAGCTATGATCTAACTGAGTGACGGAACAAGCTTGAGGGGGTGAATGACCTACTCCTGTTCCTATATTCCTATCTTTGCTCCATTTTATTTTTATGCGTATTATACTATTTAAAAGCCTCTGTTTGCAGTTTTTATTTGACTGATTTAGATCTTGTGAACTCCAGCACTATTGAACAGCAGCCATATTTGCCCTTGAGTTTTGATTTTTTTCCAGAGTATACATATCCGTAAAGATTATTCTACTTGGACAACCCTTGAATTTGTGTATCAGACCTTTTAGGTTGACTGTGGTTGGCAGAGAACCAACTTCCAAGCTTCTACTAAAGCTTTTCTATAACAAACTGCTAGGAGCTGTGGAAGAATGCTTTTTGGGTGCAACTGCAGTGCACAGTTTCTTATCTAGCCAGTAGTTTGCGAAATTGTTGAATTATCTAAATAGTCTTTCTCATCTAGAAGGTGATTAAGCTGTAGTTTTATGCATGCATGTCCCAGGTAGCATTTTGGTGTATATTGGTGTTGTTTCTACAAATATATGATACAGGTTTGCACATGTATTGAGTGCCTGACATCATAGCACAGAGAAATTCTGAGTGGGGCAATATGCATCTGCTGCAAGATAGGAAAGTGTGTCCTGGTATTTATCCAGTCTGATGGGATACCTCCTAGTGACTGGTTAAAGAATGGCAGAGGCCTGAGAATTTAATGTTTGCTGGTATTCCTGATTGTATGTATGACGGGAGAACCAAAACTGGGGCAGAGAAAATTAATAAATAAACATGCTAATGCAGGGAGCTCTGAATTTATTAGTAATCCAAACACACACAATCATAGAACCATCTATATATATAAATCGGTACTTCTGTCATTCTGTCATTCTGTCTGTCATCGCGTGTGCGTCTTGCGGGTATGCGCTCGAAAGTTACAGGGCGTACCTACGCGCGCGTTACCTCCAAAGAAAGCTTACGCTTCTGAGACGGTTTTAAGCGTATTTACGTTTCGGCCGGGCTAAAATTGCGCCCGCGGTATCCCAAAAACCTTCAACGTTCCGCTCATTAGCATCTCATTATCAGCTCATTAGCGACAGAGAGTGACCTCGAGCTCGACCAATCGTACGCCGGGTTGCTGGCGTGTGCCGCCGGGCCAATCGGTGCGTGTGTGGCCGGGCTTTATCGTTCTGAACCGAGGTGAGTCGCTGCCATCTTGATTCCAAACTTTTCCTTTTTCCCGCTTTCTGCGTCTTAAAAAAAAACGTTGCTTTTAAAACACATGTTTTAAAAAAAAAAAATGATTTAGAAAGTAATTAACTTATCTAATCTCATTAATTTTCCTACCTTTCCCCGTTTTTCCAGGTAGGCCTAGAAGCCTCGGCGTCTCCTCCGCACCCACGCCCGAGCTAGGCACCTCCCGGCCCCACTCGAAGGCTGGAGGGCCGAGCCTCAGCCCAGCGCCGCTAGGGTGCGCGCGCAGCAGGAGCTGAGACGCGGCATCTCTCTCTGGGTCGGCCGGGGAGCGGGGCTTGCTGAGCGTCAAGCGTTACCCTGGCAACCCCGGCCGGCCGTCTCGCACAGCCGCAATCGTCGGTCTTCACCTCGGGCGGCGGGGGGGCCGCGCGCTGCGCGCGCAGCAGGAGCAGCTGAGACGCGGCGTCTCTCTCTCTCTGGCTCGGCCCGGGAGCGGGGCTTGGTCAGCGTCACGGTTACCCTGGCAACCGGGCCCGACAGCCGAGCCAGAGACGCCGCGTCTCAGCTCCTGCTGCGCGCGCAATCGGCGGTCTTCACCTGGGGGGGGGGGGCACGACCCTCGGGCGGGGGGGGGGGGCGCGACCCTCGGGCGGGGGTGGGGGTGGGGCGCGACCCTCGGGGCGGGGGGGGGCCCCCTTCCCCCCCCGCCCTCCCTCCTCCCCTCCCCAGTCCCCCCCTCCCCTCCCCTCCTCTCCCCCCCTCCTCCCCCTCCCCCGTCTCCCTCCCCTCCGCCCCCCCCTTCCCCCCAGTCGCGCTCTCTTTCCCCCCCCAGTCGCTCGCGCTCTCTCTCTCTTCTCCGCCCCCCCCCCCCCCCCCGGTCGCGCGCTCTCTCTCTCTCTCTCTCTCTCTCTTCCTTCCAACAACAACATGCCCTCGAAAAAGCCTCGGCACTGCCGGGCACTCCAGCTAGTATAGCATAAAAGGAGGCCATTCAGCCCATCATGCCTGTACTAACTCGTTGAAAGAGCGATCCAATTAGTCCCACTCTTGCTTTTTCCTCATAGCCCTGCATTTTTTGTCTTTTCAGGTGTATAATTTCCCTTTTGAAAGTTACTGCTGAATCTGCTTCTACCACCCTTTAAGCAGTGCATTCTAGATCATGACTCGCTGCTTAAAAATATTTCTCTAATTTCTCACCTGGTTCATTTGCCAATTATCTTAAATCTGCGTCCTTTGGTTATCGACTCTCCTGCCACTGGAAGCAGTTTCTCGCTATCTACTCTATCAAAGCTCCTCATAATTCTGAACACCTCAATTAAATCTGCCCTTAACCTCCTTTGCTCTAAGGAGAACAATCCCAGCTTCACATAACTGAAGTCCCTCATGCCTGGTACCATTCCAGTAAATCTCCTCTCAACCCTCTCTAAGGCCTTGACATCTTTTCTAAAGTGTGATGCCCAGAATTGGACACAGTACTCCAGTTGAGGGCTAACCACTGTTCTTTTAAAGGTTTAGCTTAACTTGTTGCTTTTGTACTCTATGCCTCCATTTATGAAGCCAAGGATCCTATATGCTTTTTAACAGCCTTATCAACTTGTCCTGCCACTTTCAAAGATTTGTGTACGTACACCCTCCGGTGTCTCTGTTTCTGCACCCCTTTTAAAATTGTACCCTTTTGTTTATATTGCCTCTCCTCGTTTTTCCATTTAAAATGCATCACTTCACACTTCGCAGCGTTAAGTTTCATCTTATCGTGTCTGCCCATTTCAACAGTATGTCTAAGCCCTCCTGAAGCCTGCTACTATTCTCCTTGCTGTTTACTACATTTACAAGTTTTGTCATCTGCAAACTTTGAAATTGTATCTTCTGTACCTAAATCTAGATTTTTTTAAATATATACATCAGCTGTGAGCTATAGAGTACAAAAAGAAAATACTGCAGATGCTGGAAATCTGAAATAAAAACAGAAAATACTGGAGATACTCAGCAGGTCAGGCAGCATCTGTGAAGAGAGAAACAGTTAACGTTTCAGGTCGCTGACCTTTCGTCGAGTTATATAGAGTTGTGGTCCTAATACTCACCCCCGGGGGACATCTTCCCTCGAGTCTGAAAAACAACCATTCACTACTACTCTCTGCTTTCTGTCTATTAGCCAATTTTGTAGCCAAGCTGTAACTGCCCATTTAATTCATGGACATCAGTTTTGCTCTGTGGCACTTTATCAAATGCCTTTTGAAAGTCCATATGCACAACATCAACTGTACTACCATCATCAACCCTCTCTGTTCTTTGAAGAACTCAAATCAAGTTTGCCAGACAAGATTTGCCTTTAACAAATCCATGTTGGCTGTCATTTATTGACCCATGTTCTTCCAAGTGATAATTCATTTTGTCCAGGATTATGGTCACTAGAAGTTTCCCCACCACCGATGCTAGGTTGACTGCGCTGTAGTTACCGGGTTTATTCCCCTCTCCTATTTTGAACAAGGATGTAACGTTTCCATCCCTCCGGTCCTCTGGCACCACTCCCATGTCCAAAGATGATTGAAAGATTGTAGCCAGAACCTCTGCTATTTCCACCCTTAACTTCCTTCAGCAACCTAAGATGCATCCCATCCGGACTGGGTGACTTTTCTACTTTGAGCACTGACAACCTTTGAAGTACCCTCTCTTTACCTATTTTTATCCTATCCAATTTCTCTATCCCCTCCTTTATTGTGACAGATGCAAAGTAATCAGTTAGTACCTCAGCCTTACCCTCTGCCTCTAGAAGATGATTCCATCTTTTGGTCCCTAATAGGCCCACCCTTCCTTTCACTAGCCTTTTACTCTTTATATGTTTATAAAAGATTTTAGTGTTCCCTTTTATGTTACCTGCTAATCTTTTCTTATACACTCTCTTTGTCCCTCTTATTTCCTTTCTCAGTTCCACTATGCAATATCTGTATTCTGCTTGATTCTCTACTGTATTATGAATCTGACATTTATCATAAGCCTCCTTTTTCTGTTTCATTTTAATTTTAATTTCTTTAGTCATCCAGGGAGGTCTAGCTTTGGATGCTCTTCCTTTCCCCCATCATAGGAATGTGTTTAGTCTGTACCTGAACTGTTATACCTGCTAATCTTTGTTTCCAATCCACCTGGGCCAGATTCTTTTTCAACTCACTAAAATTAGTCCTTCTCCAGCTGAGCATCTTAAATTTTGATTGTTCCTTGTCCTTTTCCATAACTACACAAAACCTAATGATATTGTGATCACTGTTTCTAAAATGCTCTCCCACTGAGACTTGCCCCATTTCATTTTCAGAACTAGATCCAGCACTGCTTTCTTCCTCTTTGGGCTGGAAACATACTGGTCAAGAAATTTCTCCTGTACACATCTCGGGAATTCCTTCCCCATGGTTTTTATCATAATTGGACATGACCGAAAATCCCTCGTTTGAGGACTTTAGTAGTTAAACATTATGTGGATGCTCACAATTTAATTTAGAATTGAGCATCCATTTTCTAGACTAAGATTATGATGAATTAGGTTTTTCAGAGTGCTTAGTTTGAGATACTGTTTAAGGTATCTCTACTATTTGTCCCAGCTGTACCAAACCTTTCTTCAGAATACAAGTTTGTTATTAGCAGGCACTGTATTAAAAATACCTGATTTAGGTGGTTTTATTATTGAGAGTATATGATTAAATATGTTTTTTCAGTTAAGAATTAATATATACATTGTATGTGCTAAAACATAAACGGTCATGTATGGACCTTTCTTCATTGTATTCATAGTGTGAAAGTGTGATATGCTCTGTTATATTTGCTAAACATCAAGAAAAATATTACCTGCATATCAAATTTCATTACTGTGGTACTGAGTAGGTGCAATTTATGGTCCATTAAATCTTCGTAGTATTAAAATTGGTATTTACATTGGGGAGGGGAGAGATTCAGTTTCCTACCACTTCCTGTTGGTATTGGCCCAGAAATTCGGGTCGGGGGCTTCCCGCGGGTGTAAGCTCCCAACCTGCACTTACCTAGTGCGCTGGCCGTTGAGCTGTGGGCCCCCATGGAATTCCGATCCTGGGCCTGCTCCAGCTGCCGGCGCGCAGTGCTTGCGTACCCCAGGGGCACAGTTAGTTCGATGTGGGCCATGGGGAGCCAATCGGAGTAGGGAATGCTCCATTCATAAGTTTGACAGGAAGAGCTGTCAAAACTTAAATACTACGGGCCCCAAAACATCACTAAATCTTCAAATAATTTTTTTTATCACATTTTTTAATAAACTATAAATTACATGAAATAATTTTAAACAATTAAAATTTTTGAGAAAAATATTTTATTTTCTAACAGGGCTAAAAATAAACTTACCTTGCTTTAAAATATTTAAAAATAATAAACCTGTGGAAAAAATGTTTTTTAATTAATTCACCCCTTAGCTTGTAAAAAGCAGGCCTTATGCCTGCTTTTTAAATGTGTAAATTCTGGAGACTTGCCCTCCCGGAGAAACCTGTTTTTAAAAAAAAAAAACCCGCAAGTTCGATGCGCACGCGCAGCCTCTCCCGCACACGCGTACGACCTCTTAACCTCTGCTTTCAGGGGAACGAAAGTGCCGGTTTCCGTGCATGCGCAGAGCATGCAGGAAACCGGCACTTCCATTGGGCTTACGGGTGAGTACCCCGTGCGTACTCACCCGTGGAGACCCGAATTTCTAGTATACTTCTGTTAATCTCAAATTCTAATGTAAATGGCTTATAAAATGTTCAGTCTGAGATTTGACGCAAAAGAGATTCATCATGACTCGCATTTTTCAATGCATATTATTGGTTCATTTATTATGGTGTGTGTGACTATATTTTTCTGTGCATTTTATATATTGAGTACTTTCTTCTTTCCCTTGAATATCCCAGAGGTATTGATTTTAGATTGCCCAGATTACATTAAAAAAAATCTTTTTATTCTTAGATGAGCTTGAGATGCTCTCTGAGGCTAGAGCTCGTTTGGCTAATACTCAAGGCAAGAAAGCTAAGCGAAAAGCACGGGAAAAGCAGCTTGAAGAAGCCAGGTTAGTCTTTATGACCAAAGTTGTACAGCACAATTCACAGCATATTTTATGAGCAAATGTCCATTTTGGGGGGGGGGGGGGGGGGGCATGTGCATAGATATTGCAGTCCCCACCGCTTATCATGGGCGTGTTCGTGCGAACGTGATTTGCCCGATATACACAATGCTATGATACCACAGTTTATATTACAGTTATGCTTTTATTACTATCGGTAATGGGCTACATCAAAACCAATAAATATTTCTATTTTTTTTACAAAAAAAGTGAACAATATGATGGTTGTTCAGTAGCAGTTGCCAAGATAGCCATTACCAATCTATAGTGATATTTTTGATTTTATAAAATGATAGCCTTTTTGTAGTGACTGTTAAAATGGATGATATATTGTCAATTGCAATAAATTCTTTGTGAAACCATAGAGTATTGTGATGAAGCTTTTTGATGACTGAACTGTCACTGGGTATAGATCAGGATAGTCACAACAGGGTAACACTATGACAGTACTTTCTTTTAATCTGAGTGTGGTTTGCAGCGTTTCCCTATTATAAGATTGCAGTAGCTAAGGAGAGTTTTTTTTAAGTTCATCACTACATCTTGCATCTTCTGTTTCTACCCAAAATAAACGGAACACATAAGATGCTATAACCGGCAACTTTGAAATTGATGTTAATGCAAATGAGTAGTAGTGGTTATCGCTGTCTGATATAAACAACTGTCTGTTTTAAATGCGGACGTTTTAAGTGGTGGGGACTGTATTAAGCTCCGTAATCGGTTTTTATGTTACAATAAAGTTCACTTTACCTGTACTTTATACTATATATATATAGGCGGACTATTATTATACCATTTTAGTTTCTGGGGTTATTCTTATTCTGTCTTTATTTATAAGGACTAGTTCATTGTATTACTTGCAGAAGAAAATTGAGCAGTTTTCTGGAGCACTTTGCATTATTTTCTTAATGCAAATGGCCACAACATTTTAGCAAATTCTTGATCCGCTTATTGCCTCCCTGCATCTGAGGATAATTGTGGCTGCAGGATGATGTCTGAATAAGAGGGGAGAAATTTTTCAAAAATGAGCCTCCTTCACCTCCAGCAACTGTTGTACTTGGGTGTATTAAAGCAACATGTAATATTTTGGTGCTTCATTTTATGGACTCTCACAGAACAAACATTTGCTACCCTTTACATAAAGACAGGTTTCAGGATTGGCCCAAGCAACCTCGGCTTCCTCACTTGCAAACTAATTTGCTGTAAATTTGTTCTAACTTTGGTATCCATCTTACTGTATAATCAAATGGGACTGGGAGACGAAACCTTGATGGTAAATTGATAATCTATGTGCCTATTAACATCTGTTATGTAGACGACTTGCAGCACTTCAGAAGCGCAGGGAACTGCGAGCTGCTGGCATAGAGATACAGAAGAAAAGAAAAAAGAAAAGGGGAGTGGACTATAATGCTGAAATCCCCTTTGAAAAGAAACCTGCTCCAGGTTTTTATGATACTGCTGAGGAAAACTATCAAACACTTGAACCAGACTTCAAAAGACTCCGCCAGCAACATCTGGATGGCGAGCTAAGATCGTAAGTCATGGCAAAAATACTATCAATTATTATTGGTATATACTTGCTGTATTTCTGTTATGAAGCCAATTGCTTACTGTATGAAAATGTACATATTACGCATCTTTTCTTCGCTACGCAGTGCTTTTTATTTTTGCATATATCATGATACAGGAAACTTTTTTTTACCCGGCACGGACGGGACCGACGTGGTGCCGGTTCATCAAAAATTCCGGATAACCGAAAGCTATAGTAAAAGATACGGAGCTGAGAGCTCCGTATAAAGCAACAAACCCTGTTGCTTAGCAACAGCTTCAGAACAATGGCCACAAGTTGCAAGCGCCTCTGTAGCTTAGCAACAGCTGCAGCCACACCCTTGCACAGCAACAAATGGAGGAAGGCAAGTAATAAAAGTTACCTGAACCTACTCCTGAATTTTGCCGGTTAACCAAGATTTCCGGTTACAGGAAACTTTGTGATATCCGGCACCGTACGGGACCGGCGTGTTGCCGATCTATCAAAACTGCCGGACATACAAAGTTAATGTTGAAGCATACGGAGGTTTTCATCTCCGTATCTGACAACAAACACTGTTGCTTAGCAACAGCTTCTAAAGAGTCGTCTGCAGCTGCAAGCGTCTCTAGCTGAAGCTGTTGCTATAGCTACAGACCTTGCAGTGGCTGATTGGGGAAAAAAAAGAACGAGATCTAAAAAAAACTTACAGAAAACGGCTCCTGATTTTTGCCATTAGATCGAGTATTCTGGACATACAACCTCCGGATAAACCAAAGTTTCCTGTATTTAGGTGCCGGTAAATCGAAAGTTTCCTGTACTACAATTTTGGCTTTCTTCTGCTCATAGTAAAATAGCAGTTTCCAAAACAGACTGAGTCTCCTATTTATTTGGAATAGATGGAAAGTACATGCCAGTCAGATCAATATGCACAGGTTAACACTAATGCTTATTTACAGGTAGAACAATGCACAGAACCCATAAAACATGGAAAGTCACTGAAGGTAATACTTAAAACAGTGAAGAGAGATTTGGTCCACGAGGGATTAAAATGCCTTTTCAGAACATATTACGCAGCTTGATGCGCAATAGGAACCGTGAAAAATATTGTCTTCCATAGACCTTCATGTCGTGAAGTTGTCCATGGATGTAAATTTCACATTTCTGGACAGAACTGTAGCTGGGTAAGCAGATGTTTAGAAGTAGGGCAGTAGTTGGAGGGAATAGAATGGTTAAGGGGTAGGTTCTTGAGGGATGTGATAACGGCATTTTTGAGGGGGGGGGGGTAGAATTGTACAGGAACACAGGTTGCATAGGAAAGTACAGGATTGGAAAAGACTACAGTCCATGCACTCCCTCAAATATATATCCAATTCTCCCCTAATTTTTTCCACACTATCCACCTCCACTGCCTCCCTGAACTCTGTGTTTCACATAGGAACAGGCGTAGGCCATTTAGCCCCACGAGCCTGTTCTGCCATTCAATGAGGTCATGGCTGATCTGTGACCTAACTCCATATATCCGCCTTTGCCCCATATCCCTTAATACATTTGGTTAACAAAATCTATCAATCTTAGATTTAAAATTAACAATTGACCCAGAATCAACTGCCGTTTGCGGAAAAGAGTTACATAGAAACATAGAAGATAGGAGCAGGAGTAGTCGAGCCTGTTCCGCCATTCAATGAGATCATGGCTGATCATCCAAACTCAGTACCCTGTCCCTGCCTTCTCCCCATATCCCTTGATCCCTTTAGCCTTACGAAATATATCTAACTCCTTCTTGAATATATTTAATGAATTGGCCTCAACTGCCTTCTGTGGTAGAGAATTCCACAGGTTCACCACTCTCTGGGTGAAGAAATTCCTCCTCATCTCAGTCCTAAATGGCTTACCCCTTATCCTTAGACTGTGACCCCTAGTTCTGGACTCCCCTGCCATTGGGAACATCCTTCCTGCATCTAGTCTATCTAGTCCTGTTAGAATTTTATAAGTTTCAATGTGACCCCCTCTCATTCTTCTAAACTCCAGCGAGTACAAGCCCAATCGACCCAATCTCTCCTCATACGTCATTCCTGCCATCCCAGGTATCAATCTGGTGAATCTTCGCTGCACTCCCTCCATGGCAAGAACATCCTTCCTCAAATAGGGCGACCAAAACTGCACACAATACTCAAGGTGTGGTCTCACCAAGGCCCTGTACAACTGCAGCAAGACATCCTTGTTCCTGTACTTGAACTCTCGTACCAAACTTCTACCGCCCTTTGCATGTAGAAGTGTTTCCTAACTTCACTCCTGAAAGGCCTAGCTCTAACTTTTAGGCTATGTCCCCGAGTCCTAGACTCCCCATCCAGCGGAAATAGTTTCTCTCTCTCTATCTAACCTATCAGTTCCCCTTAATATCTTGAAAACTTCGAGCAAATCACCCTTTAACCATCTAAATTCCAGGGAATGCAATCTTAGTTTGTGTAATCTCTCCTCGTAATGTAACCCTTGGAGTCCAGGTATCATTCTGGTAAAGCTGCACTCCCTCCAAGGCCAGTATATCCTTCCTAAGGTGTGGTGTCCAGAACTGCTCACAGTACTCCAGGTGTGGTCTAACTAGGGCTTTGTATAGCTGTAGCATAACTTCTACCCCCTTGTATTCTAGTCCTCTAGATATAAAGGTCACCTTTTGATTATTTTCTGTACCTGCCTGTGACATTTTAACAATCTATGTGCATGGACCCATAAGTCTCTTTGGACCTCCCCTGTTTCTAGCTTTTCACCATTTAGAAAGTACTCTGATCTATCCTTTTTAGGTCCAAAATGGATGACCTCTCTTGCCTGTATTGAAATCCATTTGCCACAGTATTGCCCATTCACTTAATCTATTAATATCTTTGTAATTTTATGCTTCCATCAACAATGCTGCCCATCTTTGTCTCATTGGCAAACTTGGATATCACAGAAACCCCACAGTGCAGATAGAGGCCATTTCGACCCATCGAGCCTGCACCGACACATATCCCACCCGATCCCCGTAACCCCTACACCAACACACATCCCACCCTATCCCCGTAACCCCACGTATTTAATCCCCCTAACACTAAGGGTCAATTTTTATCATAGCCAAATCAACCTAACCCGCACATCTTTGGACTCTATGTGGCTCTCTATCCCATCATCTAAGTCGTTAATAAATACGGTGAATAGTTGAGGCCCCAACATGTTCACCATCCCAGTGTAAATTCATTTAATCCAAACTCTCCACCTTTCCTCTTCTAAGCTTGAGCCTGTGTTTCTTGGTTGTAGAGGTTGTGACAATCTCAAACATATTATTTGTCTATTCCCTTAAGGATTTTGACTACTTGAGTACCCTTAGCTTCCTCTTCTGCAGGGTAAATAGTCCCATGCTCTTAACTTCTACTCATAGCTCAGATGCCTTTGCTAAGTATCTATTTGATTGCCCTTTCCCGTGTCTTGTTGTAGTACAGCAATCAGTTGTACACAGTACTCCAGGTGTACGTGTACCAGTGCTCTGTTTAGACTTATCAACATAGATTTTCAACTTACCTCCTGGATATTAAACTAGAGGTTCTGATCAGCTCGTTTTAGAAATGGTCCAATTTTCATTTCCATTCATTTCAATGGAAATAGAGATTGGTCGATATTTATAACAGGTGGCTGATCTGCAATGCCAGTTTTACATTTGGGCAACAAGTTGAAAATCTATTCCATTGTCTCTTGGGATTTGTGCTTTAACCTTCAGGCTATGCATCCCAAGATTCGGTGAACTTTCCTTACTGCTGCTATTCAGTGCACTGTTGGTTTCAGTGAACTATCCACCAGTTTTCAAAAATCCCGTTCCTGTGTTGTCCTGTAGCCTAGAACCATTTAGTTTATGTCCACTGTCTCTAACTCGTCAGGCTGCTTGTCCGATATCCAGTACTGGATGAGCAGAAATTTTCTCCAAGTAAATATTTGGAAGACTGAAGCCATTGTCTTCAGTCCCCACCACAAACCGTTCCCTAGCCACTAACTCCATCCCTCTTCCTGGCAACTGTCTGAGGCTTAACCAGACTGTTCACAACCTTGGTGTCATATTTGACCCTGAGATGAGCTTCCGATCACACATCCGCATCATCACTAAGACTGCCTATTTCCACCTCCGTAACATTGCCCGACCCCACCCCGCCTCAGCTCACCTGTTGCTGAAACCCTCATCCATGCCTTTGTTAACTCTAGACTTGACTATTCCAACGTGCTCCCGGCCGGCCTCCCATTGTCCACCCTCCATAAACGTCAGCTCATCCAAAACTCTCTTGACCGTATCTTAGCTCGCACCAAATCCCGTTCACCCATCACCCCTGCTTGCTGACCTACATTGGCTCCCGGTTATGCAACACCTCGATTTTAAAATTCTCACCCTTGTTTTGAAATCCCTCCATGGCCTTGCCCCTCCCTATCTCTGTAACCTCCTTCAGCCCTACAATCCTCC
The DNA here is from genome assembly GCF_052327205.1 of Somniosus microcephalus. Lineage (NCBI taxonomy): Eukaryota > Metazoa > Chordata > Chondrichthyes > Squaliformes > Somniosidae > Somniosus > Somniosus microcephalus. Next base: position 115,554,293 of record NC_140995.1, read on the forward strand.
AAGATATCTGTGCCTCTCCAATTCTGGCCTCTTGCACATCTCCGATTTCAATCATTCTATCATTGGCTGCTGTGCCTTCCGTTGCCGAGGCCCGAAGCTCTGGAATTCCCTCCCTAAACCCCTCCGCCTCACTACCTCTCTTTCCTCCTTTAAGACGCTCCTTAAAACCTACCATTTGCCCTAATATCATCATATGTGGCTCGTGTCAAATTTTGTTTGACAACTGTTGTGTCTCAAGGGGTTTTATACCCTTACCTATATAACAATTAAGAAGGACTCCGGGGTGGAGAGTTTAGTTAACGGCCATTTTATTTACAATGTGCTTCTTCACTCAATGCACTACATTTCCCAAAGTGCATTGCAAACCACCACTACAGTATCCCATGTGGGACAATTCTAATACACATTCAAAATACACAACATATTTCCTCCCCCTTAAAATAGAATGCCCACAAAACAGAATAACTGAAAATGACTATAGCTTTGGAGGAGAGGGTAGACTGCCTCTACATTCCGCTAACCCTGGGGATTATTCTGCCCCATGCACACAGGTTAGCACTAACTAACTAAGGCGCTCTGGAGGCTGCCTTTCTCTTTGGGGGTAACGCCTAGTCTCGGGAGCAGGCTCTGGCTGGCTCTCTCCCGTGACCCTGCAGGCGTGGCTTCCTCCCTCGATGGCACAAGAGTGGATGGTGCCACTGTCTCAGGGTCAGACGACCAGTCCCTGCTGGAGCCCCCAGCAGGTCCTTGATCCTCTGTTTCTTGGGTTACCTGTGGCGACTGTCTTGGCAGTAACTGGTCTACATGCCGTCTCCATGTTCGGTCGTCTCCGGTGCGGACTCGGTATGAAACTGGGCCCGTCTTTTGAATGACTGTAGCCGGGACCCACTGCTCTGGGGTGGTGTAGTTACGCGCAAGGACTTTGCACCCCCCCACCACAAAGTGTCGTTCTTTAGACCTCTGAGCTCGTCTGCTGACTTGATCCTGCTGATTGGCGTGCACCACTGCTTCTGTGGACATTGGCCTCAGCAGGTCAAGGCGTGTCCGTAGCTGCCTTCCCATGAGTAGGTAAGCAGGAGATGCTCCAGTCGTAGCATGAGGCGTGTTTCGGTATTTCAGCAAGAAAGCATTCAGGCGCTGCTTTAGAGGAGCATCACTTCTTGCCGCTTTCAACGCCGTTTCAGCGTTCTGACAAATCTCTCCGCCAATCCATTCGTGGATGGATGATAAGGCGCGGAGAAGGTGTGCTGGATTCCATTGCTCTTGAGGAACTCCTCCATCTCCTGGGATGTGAACTGTGTTCCATTGTCGGTTACGATCTGCTCCGGCAGACCAAATCGCCCAAACATCTCTCTGAGTCTCGATGGTTTTCTCCGTAGTGGTAGTGGACATTACTGCAACCTCCGGCCATTTGGAATGGGAGTCCACCGCGACCAGGAACATCGCTCCTTCCACTGGTCCCGCGAAGTCCAGATGGATCCGTTGCCACGGTGTCGCCGGCCATTCCCATGGATGCAGTGGCGCTGCTCTTGGCGTATCCCTGGTTGTCTTGCATGATGGGCATGATTTTGCTTCAACTTCAATTTCATGATCCAGACCGGGCCACCAGAAGTAGCTTCGTGCCAGCTCCTTCATCTGGACAATACCACAATGTCCTGAGTGCAGCTCGTTGAGGACATGTTTCCGCAGCTTTGGTGGTATGCCCCTGACATGACAGACAACTCCTTCCCTCTTGACAGGTAAGGTAGGAGCTCAGGTGGTGCGTCTGACACCCGTGATCCGTCTCCTCGCATCACCCGATCCAGCACCTTGGATAGTGTAGGGTCCACTCTGGTCTCTTTCTTGACCTGCCGGGCCGTGACAGGGGCATTGCTCACCATGTCAAAGTAGAAAATTTTCTGCTCACAGCCTTCAGAGGGCACAGGCAGCAGAACTCTTGACAATCCGTCCGCATTGCCATGTGCTGCTGACCTCCGGTATTTGATGTTGTAATTGTGAGTGCCTAACATCAGCGCTGCATCCTGCACGCTGCCAGGGAGGGTATTCCTGTGTGTGGACCAAAGATCGATGTCGGAGGACGATGATCCGTCAGCAAGGTGAATTTCCTTCCGAACAAGTAGTGATGGAACTTTTTGATTCCAAAGATGATGATGCCCAAAGCCTCTCTTTCGATCTGCGGGTATTTCACCTCCGCCTTGCTCAGGGACCTTGACGCGAATGCAATCGGCTTCTCTTCGGCTGAGGGAAAGATGTGGGACATGACCGCGCCGACACCATAAGGCGACGCGTCACAGGTCAGCTGAATCTGCAACGACTGGTCAAAGTGCATCAACACTCTGGGGTCAGTCAAAGCTGCTTTGGCTTTCTTGAATGCAGCTTCACACTCCTTCGTCCACGCCTGGGCCTTGCCCTGACACAGCAACTCATGTAATGGCTTCAACAGTGATGCCAGCTGTGGAATAAACTTTCCGTAATAGTTCAGGAGACCTAAGAATGACCGCAGCTGGCCGACATTTGTAGGTGCAGGAGCGTCGGCAATGGCTTTCTCTTTCGACGGTGCTATGTGTAGGCCGTCCGCGTTGATGACATGGCCTAGGTACTCCACTGATGGCTTGAAAAATTCGCTTTTGTCCTTGCGAACGCGTAAGCCATATTCAAGTCTTCCCGGTGTTTTCGTCCGGTTCTGCAGATGCTCGTTGTCATCCTTTCCTGTGACAAGGATATCGTCGAGATAACATTGTACCCCTGGAATGCCACTTAAGATCTGGTCCATAGCCCGCTGAAACAATGCTGGTGCTGACGTTCTACCAAAGGGTAGGTGGCAGTACCTGTAGAGGCCCTTGTGGGTGGTGATGGTGAGGTACTTCTGTGAGTCCTCTTCTACATGCATCTGCAAGTAGGCTTGGCATAGATCAATCTTGCTAAACTTCTGACCGCCTGCTAGACCCGCGAAAAGATCTTCAATGATGGGGAGGGGGTACTGTTCAGTTGAGAGCACAGGATTCACGGTTACTTTGAAATCTCCACATAAGCGAACCGCGCCGTCACTCTTCATCACTGGTACCACGGGCGTGGCCCACTCACTGTGCGAAACCGGCACCAGGACCCCTATCTTGACCAGACGTTCCAGGTCAGCCTCCACCTTTGGTCTGAGGGCGTAGGGAACATTCCTGGTCTTCAGGAATTGTGGCTGGCTGTCAGGCTTCACCTTGAGTTTGACCGTAATCCCCTTCATACTCCCCAATTCTCCGTCAAAGACAGCCGCATGCTTTGTCAACACTGCCGCTAGCCCCGCCTCTTCGACTGACACCGCATTCACTTTTTTCCAATCCAGATGAATTTTCTCCAACCATGGCCTGCCCATCAGGGATGGATAGTCACCCTTGACCACATAAACTGGCAGCATCACGGTTTGTCCATTAAGCTCCACCTTGACCTCCGTCTTACCCAGCATTGGGACTGTTTCCCCAGTGTAGGTCTTTAAGATGAGCTTGGCCGGCGTCAGTGATAGGTGGTTCAGTTTTTCTTTGAATAGCTTCTCTGAAATCAAGGAAACAGCGGCCCTCGTATCCAGCTCCATTTTGACCGGTATTCCCTCTAGTAGCGGATTGACTCCATAGCCTGATGAGCCTCCATTCACCGTTAACACATGGAGATTCAGCTCCCCATCAGAGTCTGTGTCACTGTCTTCCTGTTCTTGTTTCACCATGTGTAGGTTTTTCTTTTTAGAACGCTAGTTGGATGTGTTTCCTTGTTTGTTTTTGTGTGTCTCTGTAGGATTGTTTGCTTTGCCCTTTACACACACGTTCAACGTGTCCTTTTCACATTTCCGACAGGTCAGGTCTTTACACCAGCAGTCAGATGGCTGATGACCTGACCTTCCACATCTGTAACACACTCTGGCGTCCCTTGCATGCTTATCCGGTGTAGCTGCTACCCTGTACACTCTTGTTGCAGCCCCCAACAGCTGTGCATCTTTAGCTGCTAACTCCATAGACACAGCGAGCTCCACTGCTGATTTAAATGTCAGTTTGTCAGTCGTGAGCAAGCGCTTCTGCGTTGCTTCACATCTTAATCCACACACAAACCTATCACGGACAGTGTCATTTAGAGTTTCACCAAACTCACAATGCTCAGTTAGCTTCTTTAGCGCTGCAACATATTCGGCTATGGACTCACCCTCCCCTCGGTTTCGTTTGTGAAACCTGAACCTCTCGGCAATCAGCAGCAGCTTGGGTGCGAAATTTGTTTCCAAAACTTCCACAATCTGATCATATGTCTTAGCGCCGGGCTTATCTGGGTGCATCAAACTCCGTAACAAGCCAAATGTTTTTGCTCCGATCACACTGAGGAACATCGCCACTTTCACGTCATCTTTAATGCCATTTGCAGTCATAAAAAATCCGAAACGCTCTGTATAAGCACTCCATTGCTCCGCCGTTTCATCAAATGGTCCAAACGCTCCGGTTAGCATAGCCATTTTGTTACCTTTTTTTTTATCTTTACAGTCCTTTTCCTCCTTCGTTTCACTGTATCGTTACTCTCCCCCTTCTTATTTGTGTAACACACGAACCGCCACCTTTACGAGGCGATTGCATCAGCACTAAACTGCGGGCGTGCCATTAAGAAAAGACAGGAACTTCTTACTTTAAACATCGCCGATTCCAGTGCAAAGTGATGGGCAAGTCCGTCGTCCTCGTCGCCATTTTTGTTGTGTCTCGAGGGGTTTTATACCCTTACCTATATAACAATTAAGGAGGACTCTGGGGTGGAGAGTTTAGTTAACGGCCATTTTATTTACAATGTGTTTCTTCACTCAATGCACTACATTTCCCATAGTGCATTGCAAATCACCACTACGGTATCCCATGTGGGACAATTCTAATACACATTCAAAATACACAACAATAACGTTCCTGTGAAGCGCTATGGGACATTTTACTACGTTAGAGGTGCTATATAAATGCAGCTTGTTATATTCCCACTGTTTATTTGCCTTCCCTAGTCTCATTATCTTGCATTTTTTCCACATAAAATGATTGGAATGATGTCAGCAAGTATGGGGTTGAAGAAAAGTTGAGGTGTCAATCTAGGATTGGAGATGATCAAGGCAACAGCTTGAAGGCTTCTTGGACCAAATGAATGCACTGAGGGGGAGAATAGGAAGAATCAGCAGAGAACAGGAGCAGAGCAGCTCCTCTAGGAGGGCTGGAGGGGGATTGAGGGGTCGTCCGAGGAGCCGGTGGCAGCTGCGCCTTGATTTTGAACACAAGTAATTTTAAGATTAGCATTAGTCAGGGATGTATTATTAGCGCACTGTTCCCACCTAATTTTGCGAGCTCAGCTTCGTTTACATAATTTAGTTAAACTCTCCAGCCACATTGGTCCTGACATTGGGAGCTTAGCAGTGGATCAGGGCTGTATATGAGGTAAATAAAATCATGTAACTCAGCTCTTGAAAGGCTTCCTAGAAGGGGTGTTGAGTAATTTTAATAGGATGAGGCCACTTAAAGGTAAACGGACATTTATGGGGATTAAAATGTTGATTGTTTTTTATAAAGGTTTCTAATATTTATAACTAGCAGGGGGGGCCCGGCGTTGCCAGGGCAGTTTAGAGGGCCGCACGGTTGACGGCCGGCCGCTGCCGGTAACCCGTTGTGTGTCTCGGGCCGAGCGGTTGTGAGGCCCGGCCCGAGTGACCCCAACTCACCTGCCGCTGCGGCGGGCCAACGCAGCTGCCCCGCTCGCTGTGGAGGAAAAGCAGGGGGAAAAATGGCGTGGAAGTTTCGGGAGGCTGCAGGATTCGGTCCCACCCGTGACGCACCGGTTGGTCAACTATCAGGTCACTGAACTGTAGGATTGGTCAACCATCACATCACTCAACGCTAATGAGCGGTAGGATTGGTCAACCGCTAATGAGCGGATTTCTGAACGTTTTTTGTATACTGTCGGAACAATTTTTGTCTGACCAAAAAGTAAATACGCCTATGACACTCCCCTGATCATTAGCTTTCTTTTGATATATATAACATATGTGTAGGTACGCTCTATAACTTTTGAGTGTATAGCGGACGGACAGACGTATTTTTGGGTACTAAAAATGCCTGGCAAAACCAAGTGACTGGCACAATAAAAGTGGCTGCATGACAGGTTTGTGGCAGAAAACTCTCTTATGGTAGCTAGGCAAGTGGCGCTGCAGGCCAGTCAGGGAACCCGATGCATTAACAACATTAAAGTATGCCTGGAGGCAGATGACTTGAGGTGCATTTGACCATTTCTGGCAGTGGATGTGGCTGTTTACCAGGCGGAATAGTGGGAATGGAAGACTGTCTACGATTTAGTGAAGACAAGAATGTGAAAGGAGGGGGCCCAACAATTTTGCGCACGGTTGACAGCAATGTCAATGACAACATGGCTGGAAGGCAGATGTCATGGGATGTTTGAATATGACTCTGCACTGGTGAAGGAGTTGGGGTTGTAGTTGTTTTTCACGGTCAGAAGATGATCGTGGACGGGTTTGAGACAGGCAAAAGAATAGGTAGGAGGAGGGAGATGAAGTTATAGAGAACCCTATTGGGGGTGAAGACTTTAGAGGTCCAGTGTCAATATGTGTTGACAAGTTCCAGGGGATGACTGTTTAGGAAATAAGGGCACAGAGCTTAGCTGAGAGCAAGGTTGAATTAAGGATTGGATAAACCTGGCAATTACAGGCCAGCCAGCCTTGCGTGGTGGTGGGGAAACGTTTAGAGACAATAATCTGGGGAAAAATTATTTTGGCACCTGGAAAATTATGGGCTAGTAAATGAAAAGTCAGCATGGATTTGTTTTAATCCATGTTTGACTAACTAACTTGATTGCTTTCATTGAAGTAATGGAGAGGGTTGATGTGTATGTGGACTTTCAAATGACGTTTGACAAAGTACCACATAATACCTATTAGCAAAATTAAAGCCCATGGGATTAAAGGGTCATTAGAAGATTGGATACAAAATTGGCTACGGGACAGAAAGCCATGAGTAGTTGTGGACAGATGTTTTTCAGACTGGAGAGAAGTATACAGTGGTGTTCCCTGGGGGGTCAGTATTAGGACTATCACTGTTTTTGATATGTATTAATGACCTGGAGCTGTGTATACAAAGAATAATTTCAAAGTTTGCAGATGACACGAAACTCGGAAATGTAAACAATGAGAATAGTAACAAACTTCAGGAGGACACGGACAGACTGGTGAAATGGGCAGACATATGGCAGATGAAATTTAATGCAGATAAGCATGAAGTGATACATTTTGGTAGGAAGAATGAGGAGTAGCAATATAAACTTAATGGTACAATTTTAAAGGTGGTGCAGGAACAGAGTCACCTGGGGGTGTATGTACACAAATCTTTGAAGGTGGCAAGACAAGTCGAGAAGGCTGTTAAAGAAGCATATGGGATCCTTGGTTTTATTAATAGAGATATAGAATACATAAGCAACAAGCTACGCTAAACCTTTATAAAACTGTGGTTATGCCTCAGCTGGAGTATTGTGTTCAATTCTGGGCACCACACTTTAGGAAGGATGTCAAGGCCTTGGAGGGTGCAGAAGAGATTTACTGGAATGGTACCGGGATGAGGGAAATCATTTATATGGAGAAGCTGGGGTGGTTCTCCTTGGAGCACAGAAGGTTAATAGGAGATTTAATAGAGGTGTTCAAAGTCGTGAAGGGTTTTGATGGAGTAAATACGGAGAAACTGTTTCCAGTGGCAGAAGAGTCAGTAACCAGAGGGCACAGATTTAAGGTGATAGACAAAAGAACTGGATGCAACATGAGGGGGAAAATGTTTTGCAGTGAGTTGTTGTGATCTGGAATGCACTGCCTGAAAGGGTGGTGGAAGTAGATTCAATAGTAACTTTCAAAAGGGAATTTGATAAATACTTGTAGTGGAAAAATGTGCAGGGCTATGGGGAAAGAGTAGGGAAGCGGGACTAATTGGATAACTCTCTCAACGAGCCAGCACAGGCATGATGGGCCAAATGGCCTCCTTTTGTGCTGTATCATTCTATGATTCTATAAGATGGAGGTTGAAATTGCTGAGGTTAAGGAGCTGCTTGATGCAGCACTAGAGGGTAGACAGAAAGGGGAATTTGGTGAGGAAGATGCTGGGGCTAGTATACAAGGAGGATCTTGAAGTAGGGATGCAAGAGAGCAAAGTGTTCCAAGGTGGGTAAGGAGCCAGAGATGAAGGGGATGGAAAGGAAGCTAGCGATATTTACTCTAGGGAAATCTATCAGACATGGAAAGCATCAGGAATGGGTTTAAGATTTCGGTTATACATCAATATTGAAGCTTGAATGGTAAGTGTTCAGGTATGAGTGATTTCAGCAGGAAATGCTTCAAACCAGGAGAGTCATAACCAACGAGGTCAGAGATTCTGGGATCTGCATTTCAGCTCGGGGAGTCCAAGTCAGCATCAAGACTCTGGAATCCAAAGTCATCAAGGTGGTCAGGGTCAACAAGGAGGTCTGTGTGGTGACAGACACAGGGAGCAATGATCTGAGCAATTGAGAGAGGTCTCACCATCAAAGACAATGAGAGAGACTATTAATTGCTGAACAGAGGTGCTTACATTAACAAAAAAAATCCATTCAAGATAGACCCCTCCCAGTACTATGGTCTGATTATGTTCTTGATTATCATTGAACAGAACAAATGGACTTTGCCTAGAGATACAGCTCAATGAAGCCAACTTTTAAATCACACTTACCTGTCTGCCTAAATTCAGAAAATATATTACTTTTGTCACAGTGCACTTAAAATAACACTAGGAACTAAGTTGCAGTGTGCGTTTGTGCGAGCTCTCAAATCTAAAATTATTCCCAACTCCTAATGTTTGTCTGACTTTTTGCTTCAAGAAGATTAATGGGATGGAGTGTGGGCTTTCAATCTTTCACTGAGAAGGGTAACTATTGACAGCAGTTACCCATTTAAAAATGAGTGGCACCAAATGTTTGTGAATATATACAGTAATTGGTGGCATTCTGAATCCACAGGTGGGTTGAAGCATTAGTTTTCACTGCAGCCTTTACTCCCTTTATAAAATATTAATCAATGTAATCCATAATACCAGAAACAACTTGGAATTCAAAGTAGACCTGACTACCCAACATTTTCCTTGCTGCTTAGTTTTAAGATTTACAAACATGTCCAACTGTTTCATGAGAACAGGCTTCAGTAAATATTTTAAGTTCAATTATGTTAGTTTTCAGTTTCTTGGCCTTATCAAAATACTGTGTTTTTTAAATGCTCTGTAGCAGTTCAGAGAAAAAACCATGACACAGCCATTTCACAAATTTAATGGGCTGTTCGAGCCTGCAGTTAGCTTTCTACAATTCTTGAATGTTTTTAAATATGTTGATTGTAATATAAATTATTCATATCTTATTCAGTGAAAAAGAAGAATCTGAACAGAAGAAAGATAAGCAGCGTCTGAAAAAGAAGAAGGAATCAGATTTGCCGTCTGCTATATTACAGATCAGTGGTGTCTCTGAGTTCACCAAAAAAAGAAGTAAATTAGTTCTTCCTGCGCCACAGGTAAATAGTCCATTCTAAACACTGCAAAGGTAATATTTGTGTTTTGTGATGTCATCTGCTTGACACTACAGTCTTCCAAACATGTGAGTAGAGGAAAACTGCAGTTGCACTGATCCTTAGAGTGGACTCTGGTATAGGCAGATAAACATGGTAGATCCCTGTTATATAAAATTGGTCTGGCAAATTAAAGCACTCAAAATTCTGACCATGTTATTTAAGTTTTGGTACCACATAAATTAAAAATTAAAGTCAATGTTTCTCATAGAATCATAGACATTTACACCACAGAAGGAGGCCATTCGGCCCTCGTGTCTGTGCCGGCCGAACTATCCAGCCTAATCCCACTTTCCAGCTCTTGGTCCATAGCCTTGTAGGTTGTAGCAGTTCAAATGGATATCCAAGTACTTTTTAAATGTGATTAGGGTTTCTGCCTTTACCACCCTTTCAGGCAATGGGTTCCAGACCCCCACCACCCTCTGGGTGAAAAAAGTTCTCCTCAACTCCCCTCTAATCCTTCTACAAATTACTTTAAATCTATGCTCCTTGGTTATGACCTCTGCTAAGGGGAATAGGCCTTTTCTATCCACTCTATCTAGGACCCTCATAATTTTATACACTTCACTTCATTTAAGTCTCCCTTCAACCTCCTCAGTTCCAAAGAAAACAACCCAGCCTATCCAATCTTTCCTCATAGCTAAAATTCTCCAGTCCTGGCAACATCCTTGTAAATCTCCTCTGTAGCCTCTCTAGTGCAATCACAGCCTTCCTGTAATGTGTACGCAGTACTCTAGCTGTGGCCTAACTAGAGTTTAATACAGTTCCAGCATAACCTTCCTGCTCTTATATTCTATGCCTCGGCTAATAAAGGAGAGTATCCCGTAAGCCTTCTTAACCACTTATCTACCTGTCCTGCTACCTTCAGGGATCTGTGGACATGCGCTCCAAGGTCCCTCTGTTCCTCTACACTTGTCAGTATCCTACCATTTATTGTGTATTCCCTTGCCTTGTTAGCCCTCCCCAAATGCATTACCTCTCACTTCTCCATACTGAATTCCATTTGTCACTTTTCTGCCCACCTGACCAGTCCATTGATATCTCTAGTCTACAGCTTTCGTCCTCACCATCAACCACGCGACCAATTTTTGTGTTATCTGCAAAATTCTTAATCATGCCCCCTACATTGAAGTCTAAATCATTGATATATACCACAAAAGCAAGGGACCTAGTACTGAGCCCTGCGTAACCCCACCGGAAACAGCCTTCCAGTCACAAAAACACCCATTGACCATTACCCTTTGCTTCCTGCCACTGAGCCAATTTTGGAGCCGACTTGCCACTTTCCCTTGGATCCCATGGGCTTTTACATTTCTGACCCATCTGCCATGTGGGACCTTGTCAAAAGCCTGCTAAAATCCTTATAGACAACATCAAACGTGTTACCCTCATCGGCCCTCCTTGTTATCTCCTAGAATGACTTACCTGGGGAGGAACTCTATTTTTGAAAGTCACGAACACCACGGCACTGTACCTCACAATACTTCAATAGATCAGTTGGGCCTTTTATTTTAAATGGCTACTTTTTCTGTTTTTTAGTCCTCCAGTTTTTTTGGGGTTTTTTTTAATTTTTTTTAAGTACTGCACACCGTAAAACCTCCCAAGACTCTCATCCTGCATTTTTATATAAAAACATTATTTGTACCATCACTGTTTTCACTAGGTGTTCTTTTCAGCATATAGTCCTGACTCCCTCATTCCTACACTGATCTTATTACAACATCATCTTCTGCACTCATTAGCAGCAAATGTTGTGAAATCACCTACATTTCTTTTTGAAACTTTTCGACACTTACCCCTCAAAATTTACCCATTATTCAACTTTTACTGCCCACTCACCTCCACAACCTCTTTGGTATTCACTACACTACCAGTCCAGAACCCAACTGTTTCCTCCCCTAATGTTTCATATCCCTCCATCATTTAAGTCTTACTCCCAGCTGTCTTATTTCTAACTTCACATTTGCTTTCAAAATAACAGGGAGACTAGCACACAAATGTAAAATTCTATCAATAATTCTAGTGTAAAATTTATATGCATAATACTGCATACAAATTCTATAATACTTTACACATAAAAAAGAATTCAAGTTTTTTACATATACATACACACTATATATACATTAAATCTATAAATACACTTCACTATAAAATTTATATATTTCGCCTTAAACAAATATTCTATTTTATCCCAATTGCTTACATTCATTTAATTATAACTTCTATTTTTATTTAAAATGATGCATTTGCCATCTAATGCTCCTGCCCTTATGAAACAACATAACATTTGATTTCCTGTGTGCAATACCACGGGAGATTGACTAGTAATATATTAAAAATCTTGTTTCTGCGTGCACTGCTTATCAACTTTTTCTATTATGACTTACTCTGTCCACATTTAAAATGGAAACTGCCTAATATAAACTTGTCACGTAATTACAGGAGTGTTATTATAGTATGACAAGTTTACATAGGCAGTTTCCATTATACATGTGGTAATAGGAAGCTATAATGGAAATATAAAGATGAATACAGGAGTTAAGACTGGGTGCTCCGGTCGAATTCTCCCCCAATGTGTGTGTTCGTTCATTATGTTTGGCACATGAGGACTGTTTTGTTGGCTCTGATTCAGTAGCTTTGATATATATTGCTGAAATATATACCCTAACTGGTGAACTGATCCTATTGTCAGTAATTTGGATAAACTGGATCATGATGAGCACATGGCTGTTTTGCACTGTGATAGCTTGGTGCGCCATAGTTGCTCATATCAACACTATCATAGTACAAAACAGCCATGTGCTCATCATGATCCAGTTTATTCACACATTTAATCTAAAGGCACAGCTTGGTGCACCATAGCTGCACATATCAACACTGTCTTTAGGTTAAATGCCTGTGTATTAGTGTGGCTGTTAAGTTTTAAATGTTGACTTTACTGCTTGGTGTTGTGCTTGTGTGCAGCCTGAGTCAGTGGGATTAAACCCTTCAGTACGCTTTTTACTATCAGTTTAACATCAGTTCAATTGAAAGTAGAAGAATGCATTTGACAGGCTCCATAGGTCAGAATGAACCCAAGAATCCATTTATTATCTTGACTCTTAAAGTTTTATATTTCTTAACCTGAAAATTGCATTAAAATATCATGTCTAGTTTGAGGAATAATGTATGTTGTTGGTCTTTTGTTGTGCAGTTTTACTTTCTCTTCATAAACTCACATTATCTAGATACTTTGTCCGATAGTATCAGAAGCCCTCCTTTTGTAAAATAAGAATGGAACGAGATTTGGCCCCAAGGAAATGCCAATCTATGGTTATGCTCGGAGTTATTTTCCAAGTATTTTAAATGTTTGAAGATGTGTTTAAAAAAAGTGAATTTGTTATTGTCCACCTGTTGTGTGCACAACAGGTCTGCATATCTTTAATATCCTTTTTTAAGAATCTTCAATTATGTGATATGAGGTGGCAGCAATTTGTCCAATTGCAAAATTGCTCTCATTATTTTTAATTTAACTTTAGTCCCATCTAAAACAGAATTTTGAGGCAAGTGGTTTTTTTCCTTGTAATATACAGGAAACTTTCTGATATCCGGCACTGACTGGACCAAGCTGGTGCCGTAACATCAAAAGTGCCGGACATACCAGAGTTAATGTTTAAACATACGGAACTGAGAAGCTCCGTGTGAATCAACAAACCCTGTTGCTTAGCAACAGCTTCAAAACAGTCGGCTGCAGCTGCAAGCGTCTGTAGCTGAAGCTGTTGCTATAGCTACAGACCTTGCAGTGCTTGACTGGGGGGGGAAAAAAAAGCAACGAGAACTAAAAAAACATATAGAAAACGGCTCCTGATTTTTGCCGTTAGATCGAGTATTCCGGACATATAACCTCCGGATAAACCAAAGTTTCCTGTACACAGATAAATGCTGACTCAAGAACATTCTTATGCACAAGTGTACAGCCTGACTTGGCGGTTGCTTTTTTGTAAGATTAACTTTGGCTATTTTCTTTTTAATTGTTTCTGTTGCTACACTTCAAATTGTATGCGGCACGTAAAATGTTAACCCCCTGGATGGCCTTGGTTGTCAAAGGTCAAAACATTTTTAAAACCTGGTTTACATTCTTTAGTCTTCACCTTCAGTGATTAGATTGGAGACAATCACCCTAACTAGAGCTTTTGATGCTATTACTCTCTTTTAGGGTCCCTCACTGAAGTTTGAAATTCCCATTTTCCCTAAGGCTGCACAAATTAAATAGTTTTCCTTCTTCAAAATTCATACATCTGGTTGTTTGTGTGAATTGCACACTTGCAGATGTAATTTGATAACTTCAGCATAACGAGCCTTGAAGGCTATGTAGTGATGACTTTTATCTCCATCCTAAGTGTGACTACTTTTCCTTCCTCTCTCCCCCTTAAGTAACACCATGTGCTGAACAGATGAGACCACAGTCTTGTACACAAAAAATCAAACTTCTCATTCTAACAAACCGTTGAGGTCGGTGAAGACCAAGAAATAGATCAAGCCTAAGAACTCCTTAAGAGCATCATTTCCTTGATCTCCATAGCTTGTGTTAGTAATGAGAATTAGCAACAATTATAACTTGAGCTGTTATAAGACCATAGCCATCTACTTTTTTGTTCCTTGTATGTTAATAGAATGTACTGAGAATTTAAACATTGGCAGCTGTTTCCTCTTCATCCACTCAGTACAGGAAATCCTGTGCTTAATAAATCTCATAGCAACTACACTGCTACCACTCAACAGAAGTTCTGAACTACCCACTTGAAGTGGTCCCTGCAGTTTTGTGCATAATAGCTACATAACTGACTTTTCCCCCCTGCTTTGTGATATTGTTTTGCTTTCTTGTCACCTTATAGCACTGTACACCATATCATCTCAATCTGCAGTGGGACTATCTCTTTCAGTATAATTATCTGTCCTGTACCTTTGATGCAAGCAGCAAGCTGTCAGAGCCATTGGATATGAATTATCTGGCATCGTAATGCATTTGTGACTTTGTCACTTTACCATTCTTTGCTAAGTTCTATGGGTGGAGAAATATTATCCACCCGTTGTTTCCGATGTACACTTGATAGTTGTATAATTTTAATAGAACCTGTAATTGTCATAATACTAATGGAATTGAACCTTTGGTATCCAATAAAGAATTATTTGTGCTTTTTAAAAGATCTCTGATGCTGAACTGGAAGAAGTAGTCAAAATTGGTCAGGCTAGTGAGATGGCCTGTCAGACAGTCGAAGAATCTGGAATGCCAAACTCTGCCTCCAATGCTCTCCTTTCTGAATATAGCATTGCCAACACTGGTTTGAGTTTGCGAACCGCACGTACCCCTACAGCCCAAGATCGTATTCTCCAGGTAACCAAGCCATATTAAGTTGAACTGGTGCAGATTTTGTATCGGAACCCATAGCACGTTGTCATTATATGGAGTCTTCATGCAAATACTTCACCCACAGTACAATGATCACTGTAATACTCTAGAATTTTTATAGATGGATAAATACTACCTGTAATTTTTTCTGTTCTTTTTGGGCGAGATCCTTGTCTTGGGTGAAGTGTGGAGTTCTTTCATTCCTTCATGAGCCATTAAGGCATTCACAAAACTGTCAAGTTATAGTGTGTTTTCTGACCTGAAGTTAGACGTTACAGCCTAAAGTTTCCATGGATAATTCATTTTTAAAATACAAACTAGTAATTGTAGAAGTGTAGTACCGGCCCTTTTAAGTTGTTTAGTTCTGGAGACTAAGAAACCTCCTTTTGCATTTAAAATATTTTTCCGCCAACTTTTATTCAGTCTTCTGAAGCTGTTGACTCCGTGTTAAGCTGTTTCATGGCCACCAGCACCCTTGGTACCTTGCCTAAATACCCATTTAGATGCCATGTGAGCCGTAACCACAGGCTTCTGGACTACATGGCATCACAGCTGAGTCAGCTGTCGGATTCTATCATAGAAGTTTAGTTTACAGCACAGAAGGAGGCCATTTGGCCCATTGTGTCTGTGCCAGCCGAAAAAGAGCTATCCAGCCTAATCCCACTTTCCAGCTGTTGGTCTGTAGCCTTGTAGGTTATGGCACTTCAGGTGCATATCCCAGTACTTCTAAATGCAATGAGGGTTTCTGCCTCTACCACCCTTTCAGGTAGAGAGTTCCAGACCCCCACCACCCTCCGGGTGAAAAAGGTTCTCCTCCACTCCTTCCTAATCGTTCTACCAATTACTTTAAATCTATGACCCCTGGTTATTGACATTTCTGCTAAGGGAAATCGGTCCTTCCTATCCACTCTATCTAGGCCCCTCATAATTTTATACACCTCCATTAAACCTCCCCTCAGCCTTCACTGTTCCAAAGTAAACAACCCAGCTTATCCAATCTTTCCTCATAGCTAAAATTCTCCAGTCCTGGCAACATCCTCGTAAATCTCCTTTGTACCCTCTCTAGTGTAAACACATCTTTCCTGTAATGTGACCAGAACTGTACACCGTACTATAGCTGTGGCCTAGCTAGTGTTTTATACAGTTCAAGCATAACGTCCCTGCTCTTATATTCTATACTTTGGCTAATAAAGGAAAGCATTCCATATTGCTTCTTAACCACCTTATCTACCTGTCCTGCTACCTTCAGGGACCTGTGGGCATGCACACCAACGTCCCTCTGTTCCTCTACACTAATCCTACCATTTATTTTGTATTCCCTTGCCTTGTTTGCCCTTCCCAAATCTCTCATTATCCAGATTGAATTCCATTTGCCACATTTCTGCCCACCTGACCAGTCCACCGATATCTTCTTGCAGTCTACAGCTTTCTTCCTCACTATCAACCATACGGCCAATTTTTGTATTGGCCCTGAATTTCCAGGCTTCCTGCGGGCGGGTGCTTCCGACCCTGGGCCGATGTTGGAAATGCGCAGAGGCCCAGGTATCCTAGGGGCGCATGTGGTTCGCAAGCGACCCTGGGATCATGTGGGCTAGGCGAACCAATCAAAGAAGGGAATCCCCCTTCATGCTTTTGACAGGTCCGTACGGACAGAACTGTTAAAAGTATGAATGGGGATCACATTTAAAAACACACAAACATTAAATAATTTGTTTTTAATTACATCATTAAAATTCCATTTAATTAAATATTTTTAATGTTAATTTTTTGAAAAAATTTAATGGTTGTTACCGGGCTAAAAATAAACATACCTTTTTGAAGAGTATTTTTAATTTATAAATGTTACCAAATTTCATTTTTCTATTTTTCAACACTCTTAAGCTGGTAAAAGCAGGTCTTACTCCTGCTTTTACCAGGCGTAAGAATTCTATGGCCTTGCAAAAAGAGCAACTCTCCACCCGCAGAGGCCCTTTTCCCGGGCAGGCGGATGATCTGTCTAGAGAATTCTTGACAGATCGTAAGTGCCAGTTTTCAGCGCATGCTCACTTGTGAGGCCCCTACCGGTGCGTACACAACCGTGGGGGTCGGAAAATCCGGTCCATTATCTGCAAACTTATTAATCATGCCCCCTACATTGAAGTCTAAATCTTCGTCTAATGTCCACACGTGAGCACTTCTAGCAGGAATCATTGGACAGAGCAAGACTAGGAACCATAGCCATATATTTCCTTTCTTTAACCCAGCAGCAATAAGGCCAGCGGTAGCATCACTAAAGCTGTACTGGTTGAAATGAGCTAACTCGGCACCTCTCGGGAATCGAACCGAGGTCTTTCCTGTTATTTTTGGACAGCTACTGTCTTAAGCTCAATGAGGCAAATAAAAAAAATATAAAATTTTACATTTTGATGAGTAGTGTGGTTTATTGGAGCTTTACAAGGTAGCAAAACACAGATTAGACCTCTGCTTTGCTCTTGTTCTCTGCTGTACCACTATAGGGAGGTACCAAGCTCTTTCAACAGATTTGAGGGCATTCAGCAGGGGTCTGTTCTGGTTCAGAGTAGGATTGGTGGAGTGCTACAAATGGGTTCCTTGGCCATAGGCGATGAGTGACCTCAGGAGAAAGGATGGAGAAGTTAAACAGAAAAATTAGAGAGCTGTTAAAGTGGCTTTTTCTATTTTGTTCTTTGTGTAGGAAGCTCAAAACTTGATGGCACTGACAAATGTTGATACGCCTCTAAAAGGTGGACTGAACACCCCTCTCCATGAAAGTGATTTCTCTGGAGTGACCCCACAGCGACAGGTGGTTCAGACACCGAACACTGTGCTTGCTACACCTTTCAGGTAAATGTTTATACGTAATTTCATGATGCAGCAATTTAATATTTTTTCAACCAGTTTTGGATTAAAAAGTAGAAATTTTTGAGGGGAGAAATAGATAAACAATTGATATCTGACTTACTTGCTTAATTTGACTTGTGTAATGTTCTATTTTTTAACTTGGTTTTTATTTTCATATTGCATAGTAACATTATTAACTTCTAGATTATGTACAGCACAGACTATAGAGCATCCTGAGTTGATTCTTGAAAAGAGAAAATACAACCCATCTCCTTGCACCATTATTTATGTTCAGGTCTTGAAAACTGAGTGCAGAATGATAAGCCAGGTCATAAGAAGCAAGTGTAGGTCTGGGTGGCATTGCTTCCAGTCAAGGCAAATGAGACAAACGTACCCTTTAGCTCCTTGCCAGGGTGAGGGGGCAGAGAAACACCAGAAAGAATAGAAAAACAAAGCAATTCAAATGGGAAGGTGGAGGGCAATGATTCCAGTAGAAGTAGCATCTGCATTTCATCCATCACCTTTTCAGCTTGTATTTGACTGTTTGGAAGAGAGGAGTCTTTGCAGAGTGAATGACATTTAATAAGAAACAATTATTTTATTTCACAACATTTAGGACTCCAACACATGGTAGCGATGGTTTGACTCCACGTAGTGGAATGACACCTAAACCCGGCGTTGCAGTGACCCCAGGAAGGACTCCTTTACGAGACAAATTGAATATCAATCCAGGAGAGGAAATGGTGGATTATAATGATCCTTCATACACCAAGCAACTGGTAGGACAAAGGGCCATTTCTGGAGTTCACCTTTTATACTTTTATATTAGTGCATCAATGTACACACAGTGGGTCATCTGAGCTTAAGCACTTGCCCCAATACTAACATTCCTTCACATGTGCTGCAAATGTATTTTTGCAGTATAAATAGCAATATTCCAAACAATTTTCCCTTCAATTTGTTTTTATTTGGATATGGCCTGTAGTTTTGAGTTTATTTTAATTTGAAGTCAATACCTTTACTTTCAAGGTTTTCAGTATAGATTGAATGTTCATGCTTTGTAATGTATTAACGCAGGAGAGATGTAGAATACTTGTCTAATTAATTCATTACTTCTAACTAGTGAAACTTTTATCACCTGCATTGCTAAATAGTTTGGTTATTTATTGCTTGCCTTTTTAGTCCTGAGGTAATTAACTTATCCAGAATGAAAGAGAAAGCCTGACTTGATTTATATTATGTAAAGTGCATTTAACCTATTGGCCCAAGTTGCACAGCCCTATAAAAAGGGCATATAAACTGTAAGAGAAATCTTTGCAGAAAAGATCATCTATTTAGTACTGAACTGTTTTCACCATTATTTAACCTGTTGATTTAGTAGGTATTTGGGTGCGGTTCCGTAGTTACTGTTCATCCCTTGATACCTCCTCCAAGTGGCCTTTCTTTCTTTATATGTAATCCTTAGATGGTGAGCATGGGGAAGGCACCACAGCCTGATCCACTCTCTGGCAGGAGTTATCAGTAATGATGGGTATGGTAGCATGGTGATTATGTTTTTTAAAATTTCATTCTCGGGATGTGGGTCGCTGGCCAGCCCTAGTTACCTTTGATAATGTGGTCATGAGCCGCCTTCTTGAACTGGACTAGTAATCCAGAGACCTGGACTAATAATGCAGAGAACGTTTAAATAAAAAGCTGGTATAAGTAAAAACGATCATGAAGCTGTTGGATTGTCTTAAAACCCCACTGGTTTACTATCCTCCCTTAGGGGAGGAAATCTGCTGTCCTTACCTGGTCTGGCCTATATGTGACTCCAGTCCTACACCAACATGGTTGACTGCCCTCTGACATGGCCTAGCAAGCCACTCAGTTGTATCAAAATCTGGGCAACTAGGGATGGGCAATAAATGCCTGCCTTGCCAGCAATGCCCACATCCTGAGAATGATTTTTTAAATTAAGAGTAGAAACCTTGACTGGTTTTCCTCTCCTTAACAACAACTACTTGCATTTACATAGCTCTTTTTAATGTAGATGCATGTCCTAAGGTGCTTCACAGATGGTAGTATAGTGAGAGGCACAGAAAGGGAGCAGCACTCTACTTCTGTTATGGGATTGGGAACATGCCAGCGATTATAGAAAAGTCACAACTTGCCTCAGTTTCTCTATTTTGTGTGGCTGTACAGAGCTAAGTAGTAAACTAATGATCGCTAAAGGGGAGCTTAAAATGCTTTTCTTAGTATCTGATGGGATGGTTTTCCACAGTAAAAACAGTGAACCAATCACAAGAAATGAACGTGAGAATTTAAACAGACACTATCTAGACAATTCTCAGCTTGATACACATCTGAAAATGATCATACAGTAGGGATTGGAACTTTTCAGAAGTTCTTGAAAGAGTTGTGCTCCCTCCTGGAGTACTGCTCCAGGGTGGTTACTTTTAGATCACTGTCTCAGTCATCTTTGTAGATGAGATGTGCCTTTCTCTGTGGTTGAGTTCATCTCTGTGCATTATTCTGTTTTGCTAGTTTCTGTCACTTGGCTACTCTGGCTATCTGGGGTGGGGAGGGTGTTGCCATTTTGTGTGAGCTTTTTTGATACCTTTCTGCAGGTTGGCCCTTTCTTGGGGAACGGATTTTATTAAAATGAGTGTTTTGGTTGGTTACAGTCATAATGGTTCTGAAATTATTAACAGGCCCTGTACGACAGAATAAATCTACACATGCTAATATTCAGCTGATTTTGACAATTAGTTATCTGGCAGCCTAATCTTGAGATTTATGCTATCACCTGAGATGTCCCTCATTATGGTTTTTAATATTCACTAGTGCTGGTCAAAAATTCTGGAAACATCAAAAGTTGCAACAGAGAAAAGTTTTACACAGGTTCAGTTTGAGAACCACAAAGTATAAATCCTGTGCATTCTCAAACGTGGTTTAAATTTTTAATGGTGGGAAGAGAACTCTGCCTATGTCTGTATCCAGGTATACAAACAATTCTCGTCTGAGCAAGATTGTTATAATTCCAGCCAGGCAGGAGCCACAAATATAAACTCAGTTCTGGTTGCAGGAACTCTTAACTGCAGCTATTGGTCTGAGTTAGTGTAAATTCATCCAAACTATTTCATTTTTTCCCTTGCCAACTTTCTCTCCTCCTCTCCTGAAGCTGTTGATTCCTTGCTGGGGTATAAATTCAATGTTGCCTGGCACTCTGATAATTGCCCACGTATGAACCTTGAAAATGAGTGTTGGCAGTATCACACCAAAGCTCTATCCTGGCCTTACCCAGTATCTACAAACAAACACTTGCAGCACATGTTGCTGTAGAGAAATCAGGAGTGAAGACCTTGACTAGCTTTCTTCCTCCCTCTCTTAATCCCAATCCAAGGATGCTGATGCCAGTTGAGTCCTATACCGTAACAACAGCTGAGATCCGCTAACTCAGCACAGATCGGGAGCTGAACTTGGGACCTTCTGGTGTGTATGGCTCATGCTAATCACTCGCTAAATCTACCAAGCCATCAGGACCCCGGTTGTGGTTTTTCTTCAAATGCTAAAAAAAATCACAAGCTCAGAGTGAGATCTGTCTGCTTTTGGTAGATAGATTTAAAAGGTGCAGTTATTTTCCTCCAATTTCTCTCTGGAACAACAGCTCTGGTGATCTTGCAGAAAACCAAGTAACCATATACCTGCCAACCATGAAAGCTGACAAAAACTAATCAACCCTATTCTGCTATAGTCTTTCCACCAAAATCAAAAAAACTATATCATAAAAAAGAATGTTTGAAAAATGAATAACATGAGCTACGTAAGGAGTTGGCAGCAGCACCGGAGAAGGCATAAATACAGCAGGAGGCCGAGGACTGCGAGGAGTCGGCAGCAGCAGTAATGGCATAAATACAGCGGGAGGCCGAGGGCAGCGCGGATCTGCGAGGAGTCAGCAGCAGTAGAGGAGGCATAAATACAGCGGGAGGCTGAGGACAGCGCGGACCTGTGAGGAGTCGGCAGCAGCAGTACAGGAGGCAGATACAAATCCGACAAATTCCAAAAGAACAGCAAAATCAAGGCATGACGTCACAGGACTGCAGGTAGGTGATTGGTGGGTGAGTGTTAGCATTTTATTCTCTCTAACAACTAGATAAACTAATTAATATAACTATAAATAATCGTGTGAATAAAGACTTTAACTAAGAGCGAGAGAAGCAGCCGGAGATAAAGGTAGGCCCGACTTTTAAGACTTAGTCTTAAGTTTATTTCTGTAAGTTAGTTAATAATGGAATAAATAGAGGCATGGCAGGGCACCTCAGTCCCACGGAATGCACATCCTGTGCCATGTGGGAAATCCAGGACACTTCCCATGTCCTGGGCAACCACATGTGCAGGAAGTGTTGTTGGCTGGAGGAGCTCGAGCTCTGGGTTTCGGAGCTTGAGCAGCAGCTGGCGTCACTGCGGTGCACCCATGAGGCTGAGAGCTACATGGATAGCACGTTTCAGGAGGTGGTCACCCCGCAGCTTAAGAGTGTGTAGGCAGAAAGGGAATGGGTGATTGTCAGACAGAAAAGGAGGACCAGGCAGGTAGTGCAGGAGTCCCCTGAATGCATCTCGCTCTCCA
This sequence comes from Somniosus microcephalus, assembly GCF_052327205.1. Lineage (NCBI taxonomy): Eukaryota > Metazoa > Chordata > Chondrichthyes > Squaliformes > Somniosidae > Somniosus > Somniosus microcephalus. The sequence continues at coordinate 115,576,757 of NC_140995.1, forward strand.
ACCATACTGGCGAGGGCGATGGTTCCTCTGGGGAGTACAGCCAGAGCCAAGTCTGCGGCACCACGGGTAGCTCAGCTATATGGGTGGGGGGGGGGGGGGGTGGAGGAGGAAGATCAGGAAGGCAGTAGTGGTAGGGGATTCGATAGTTAGGGGGAACAGACAGGTATTTTTGTGGCCGCAGGCATGATTCCAGGATGGTATGTTGCCTCCCTGGTGCCAGGGTCAAAGATGTCACTGAGCGGCTGCAGAACATTGAGGGGGGAGGGGGAGCAGCCAGAGGTCGTTGTCCATAACGGTACCAACGACGTAGGTAGAAAAAGGGATGAGGTCCTGTAGGCAGATTTTAGAGAGCTAGGAAAGAGATTAAAAAGCAGGACCTCAAAGGTGGTAATATCCGGATTACTCCCTGTGCCACGAGCTAGTGAGTATAGAAATAGGAGGGTAGAGCAGATGAATGCAAGGCTGGAGAGATGGTGCGGGGAGGGGAAGGGCTTCAGATTCCTGGGACATTGGGACCTGTTCTGGGGAGGTGGGACCTGTACAGGCCGGATGGGTTGCATCTCAACAGAGCTGGAACCAATGTCTTCGTGGGGGGGTTTGCTAGTGCTGTTGGGGAGGGTTTAAACTAATTTGGCAGGGGGATGGGCACCAGGATGTAGCATTAGAAAGGAGAAACAAAGTGCACAAAGGATGGAGAGAGACAGATAGCACTAGAGTAAGAAATAGTAAGGTATTAGCTGGGGTCAGGTTAAGAGAGAATACAAGAAGGTCTAAAGACAGGTTTACAGTGCATGTGTGTAAATGCACGAAGCATGGTAAATAACGTTTGTGAGCTGCAGGCGCAAATAACCACATGGTAATATGATGTTGTGGTGATAACGGAGACCTGGCTCAAAAAAGGGCAAGATTGTGTACTAAATATTCCTGGATATAGCTGCTCAGGAAAGATAGGTAAAGAAAGAAAGGAGGAGGGGTGGCAATATTGGTTAAGGAGAATGTTAGTACTGGAGAGAGAGGATGTCCTGGAGGGGTCAAGGACAGAATCTATTTGGCTAGAGTTGAGAAATAATAGAGGTGCCATTACACTACTAGGTGTATTCTATAGGCCACCAACTAGTGGGAAAGATATAGAGGAGCAAATTTGCAGGGAAATTACAGAGCAAGAACTATAGAGTAATAATAATGGGGGACTTCAATTATCCTAATATAGACTGGGATAGTAATTGTGTAAAGGGCAGAGAGGGGGGAAGAATTTCTGGAGTGTGTTCAGGAGTACTTTCTTGATCAGTATGTTTCCAGCCCAACGAGGAAGGAGGCATTGCTGGATCTGGTTGTGGGGCATGAGGTGGGTCAAGTGGAGCCAGTGTCAGTAGGGGAACATTTAGGGAACAGTGATCACAGTATCATAAGGTTTAGATTAGCTATGGAAAAGGACAGGGAGCAATCTAGAGTAAAAATACTTAATTGGAGGAAGGCCAATTTCAGTGGGTTGAGAATGGATCTGGCCCGGGTAAATTGGAATCAAAGATTGGCAGGCAAAATTGTAATCGAACAATGGGCTGCCTTTAAAGAGGGGATGGTTTGGGTACAGTCGAAGTACATTCCTACGAGGGGGAAATGAAGGGCAACTGAAGCCAGAGCTCCCTGGATGATAAAAGAGATCGAGAGTAAGATGAAGCAGATAAAGGGGGCGTATGACAGATGTCAGGTTGAGAATACAATTGAGAATCGGGCTGAATATAGAAAGTTCAGAGAGGAAGTGAAAAAGAAAATAAGAGGAGCAAAGAGAGAGTATCAGAATAGATTGGCAGCTAACATAAAAGGGAATACAAAAATCTTCTATAGGCATATAAATAATAAACTGGTAGTAAGAGGAGGGGTGGAGCCGATTAGGGACCAAAAAGGAGACCTACGCAAGGAGGCAGAGGGCATGACTGAGGTACTAAATGAGTACTTTGACAGCATCTACTTCCTTGGTGAAAACAGATGCAAAGTCATGGTGAAAGAGGAGGTAGTTGAATTACTGGATGGAATAAAAATTGATAGAGGAGCTACTATAAAGGCTGTCTGAACTTAAAGTTGATAAGTCACCAGGACCAGATGGGATCATCCGAGGATGCTGAGGGAAGTTAAGGAGGAAATCACGGAGGTACTTGTCATAATCTTCCAATCCTCCTTAGATACGGGGGAGGTGCCAGAGGACTGGAGAATTGCAAATGTTACACCCTTGTTCAAAAAAGGGTGTAAGGATAAACCCAGCAATTACAGGCCAGTCAGTTTAACCTCGGTAGTGGGGAAGCTTTTGGAAGCGATAATCAGGGACAAAATTAATAGTCACTTGGAAAAGTGTGGATTAATTAAGGCAAGCTAGCATGGATTTTTTAAAGGCAAATCGTGTTTAACTAACTTGAGTTTTTTGATGAGGTAACTGAGTGGGCTGAAGAGGGCAATGCGGTTGACGTGGTGTATATGGACTTCCAAAAGACGTTTGATAAAGTGCCACATAATAGGCTCGCCAGCAAAGTTGAAGCTCATGGACAGTGGCAGCATGGTTACGAAATTGGCTAAATGACAGGAAACAGAGATTGTGGTGAACGGTTGTTTTGTGGACTGGAGGAAGGTACACAGTGGTGTTCCCCAGGGGTCAGTACTATGACCACTGCTTTTTTTTATATATATATATATATATATTTTGGACTTGGGAGTACAGGGCACAATTTCAAAATTTGCAGATGACACAAAACTTGGAAGTATAGTGAACAGTGAGGAGGATAGTGATGCACTTCAAGAAGACGTGAAAATGGGCGGACACGTGGCAGATGAAATTTAACGCAGAAAAGTGTGAAGTGATTTTGGTAGGAAGAATGAGGAGAGGCAATATAAACTAAAGGCTACAATCCTAAAGGGAATGCATGAACAGAGAGACCTGGGGGTATATGTGCACAAATCGTTGAAGATGGCATGGCAGGTTGAGAAAGCGGTTAAAAATGCATACGGGATACTGGGCTTCATAAATAGAGACATAGGGCTGGATTTTGATACTGGAGGCGTGTAGGAAGCGGGACTACAACTTTTGGGGTTGTAGTCCCGCCTCCATCGAGTTGTGGCCAACCCACTCGATTTTCACTTGATTGACCTTGTTGAGCCCGCCCAGCGGGCTCAGCAGGCCAATTAAGGGCCACCCGGCAACAGGTGACGTCACAGATTGACATTTCATCTTTCAAGAGCTTTTGACACATGAAATTATCAGCGTTTGACAGCTCTTTGAAGCTGTCAAACACTGACGATCTGTACTCTGTTAATTCCTTCCTCTCGGGCTGATTTAGAGATCTCTCCAGAACAGAAAGCTGAATGCTGCAACTTTTGACAGCTCGCGGCCATTCTGCTTTCTGTGCCGGTGAGATGAGGACTCCCGAGACCTGAAGGAAGGAAGGCTATAAAGGTAATTAAACTTCTTTAAACACTTTACACACACCAAACACACTGATCTCTGCACTCATGCACACATTACTCACCTGAACACCGGACATCTCGAACCCTCCAGGTCCTTCAGCCCCACGGTCCGCCTCGCTAACTTGGCGTAGTTTGGCGCCGTCGGGAATCCCACACTTCAGGAATAAAAATAGGGATTAGGCTAAAAATTGCCTGTTAACTACCTGTTAACAGGCAGTAAATTGGCACTAATCCCCTTCCCGTCTTGGGGAGGCGGCTCCCAGCACAGGTCGGGTATCCGCCTCCTTTGAAACTGGCATGGGGGAGGGATGGGTTCGTGCCCCTCCGATTTTTGCGATTTTTAACCCCCCATGCGCCTCCAATCCCGCCTCCACGGCCCAATGAAAATCCTGCCCATAGAGTACAAAAGCAAGGAAGTTATGATGAACCTTTATAAAACACTGATTTGGCCTCAACTGGAGTATTGTGTCCAATTCTGGGCTTTAGGAAGGATGTGAAAGCCTTTGAGAGGGTGCAGAAAAGATTCACGAGAATGGTTCCAGGGATGAGGGACTTCAGTTACGTGGATAGACTAGAGAAGCTAGGGTTGTTCTCCTTAGAGCAGAGAAGGTTGAGAGGAGATTTGCTAGAGGTATGTTGGCCTTCGTAGCGAGAGGGTTCGAGTACAGGAACAAGGATGTCTTGCTGCAGTTGTACAGGGCCTTGGTGAGACCACACCTTGAGTATTGTGTGCAGTTTTGGTCGCCTTATCTGAGGAAGGATGTTCTTGCCATGGAGGGAGTGCAGCGAAGATTCACCAGACTGAAACCTGGGATGGCAGGAATGACGTATGAGGAGAGATTGGGTCGATTGGGCTTATACTCACTGGAGTTTAGAAGAATGAGAGGGGATCTCATTGAAACTTATAAAATTCTAACAGGGCTAGACAGACTAGATGTAGGAAGGATGTTCCTGATGGCCGGGGAGTCCAGAACCAGGGGTCACAGTCTAAGGATAAGGGGTAAGCCATTTAGGACAGAGATGAGGAGGAATTTCTTCACCCAGAGAGTGGTGAACCTGTATAATTCTCTACCACAGAAGGCAGTGGAGGCCAATTCATTAAATATATTCAAGAAGGAGTTAGATATATTTCTTAAGGCTAAAGGGATCAAGGGATATGGGGAGAAAGCAGAGACAGGGTACTGAATTTGGATGATCAGCCATGATCTCATTGAATGGCAGAGCAGGCTCGAGGGGCCGAATGGCCTACTCCTGCTCTTATCTTCTATGTTTCTAAGTATTCAAAATCCTGAGTGGTCTCGACCGTAGATAGAGAGAAACTGTTCCCATTGGCAGAAGGGTCGAGAACCAGAGGACACAGATTCAAGGTGATTGGCAAAAGAACCAAAGGCGACATGAGGGAAAACTTTTTTACGCAGCAAGTGGTTAGGATCTGGAATGCACTATCTGTTGGCTTTCAAAAGGGAATTGTATAAGTACCTGAGGGGAAAACATTTGCTGGGCTACTGGGAAAAGGCAGGGAAGTGGGACTAGCTGAAGTGCTCTCGCAGAGAGCCGGCATGGGCTCGACCGTCCGAGTGGCCTCCTTCTGTGCTGTAACCATTCTACGATTCTAAATAAAGACTTGGTTCTGAATACCTTCAAACTTTCAAGTTTTTTTTCTACAAAACTTCATGATATTAAAGGTACGGTATTGAAATCCAACATCAAGATTTTATCAATCCTACAATTTTTTTTATTTGTTCCTGGATGTGGGCATTGCTGGCAAGGCCAGATTTTATTGTCCATCCCTAATTTCCCTTGAGAAGGTGGTGGTGAGCCACCTTCTTGAACTGCTGCAGTCCTTGTGGTGAAGGTACTCCCACAGTGCTGGTAGGGAGGGAGTTCCAGGATTTTGACCCAGCGACGATAAAGGAACAGCGATATATTTTCAAGTTAGAATGGTGTATAACTTGGAGGTGATGGTGTTCCCATGCGCCCGTTGCCCTAGTCCTTCTAGGTGGTAAAGGTTGTGGGTTTGGGAGGTGCTGCCGAAGAAGCCTTAGTGAGTTGCTGCAGTGCATCTTGTAGATGGTACACACTTCAGCCACGGTGCGCTGGTGGTGGAGGAAGTGAATGTTTAAGGTGGTGGATGGGGTGCCAATCAAGCGGGCTGCTTTGTCCTGGATTGTGTCGAGCTTCTTGAGTGATGGAGCTGCACTCTAATTGTGTTTTCACTCTGGACTTTGCTAATGTTGCCCCAACTCTCATACTTAATTTTGCATGTAGGAAAGAGAGCATCGTGAGCAACTGAGAATGGGTCTGCTGAATCTTCCTACTCCAAAGAATGACTTTGAAATTGTGCTCCCAGAGAATGCAGAGCGAGAGCTTGAGGAACAAGAGACAGAAGATAACTTCATAGAAGATGCTGCAGATGTGGAATCTCGTAGACAAGTAAGCTTCTTCAGGAGCTCTACCAAAGTAGTCTTTTCAAATTTCTTGTGTACTTGTAATGAATTGTACTTTGAATTTAGTGAATCACATTTTAATAGTAGGGATTTCATTGAATCACATGGCCAGTATTTGAATTCTAGAAACTGATCTGTTCTTTTACTAATGACCTGCTGATAGCCCAGTGAATAGTACAGTATGTTTAGCATGTATTTGTATTTTAAAGCCAAATTTATGTTTTGTAATTTTCAGAAGTTTCATTATTTTCTTTTCAGGCAATGAAAGATGCTGAACGTGAGAGGGAATTAAAAAAGAGACATCAGTCAGTACAGCGAAATTTTCCAAGACCTACAGAGGTGAGTATAAAACTTGTGATTTAATATTAAATATAGGCAGAAAATAAACATGGAATTGAAAACTAGTAAATCATATCCTACAGAAAGTAGAAAGGACTGCTACCCTATCAATGGAAGAATTGCATTATGAAAAATGACAAAAGTAGCATAGAGAAATACCTATGAATAACATTTTTAGAATTTGTAAGATTAGGCATCATACTATGGGAATGCTCTTTCAAGATATAAAGTTGTGTATAAACCGCATTTTCTTTTAATTTTAGGTAAATGAAACCATATTACGGCCTCTGAACGTTGAACCACCTCTGACTGAGATGCAGAAAGCTGAAGAGATAGTGAAGAAAGAAATGATTATTATGCTTCACTATGATACACTTCATCATCCATATGTAGACCAGTTTAGTAAAAGGGGGAAAGGAACAGGATCAGGCTCTGGCAATGTGGAGCATATTGCTTTCCTGGAGCACAATGGATATGAAAAAATCAGCAAAGAAGATATGAAAAAGGTTTGTTGACTGTTGTAATGTTTCAAATAGAATTTGTAACCAATGATAGATCTTGGATGATGGAGCATTCCATTGAGTGAATAAAATTTGAAGAGGCATGGAACAAAAGAAAATTTAATTTTCTAAGGTTTTCATCTAGGAAGAGGAATAATTCCAGGACTTGGGGCTCTTAATTATGAGCTTGCATTTTTTTCATTGGAAAAAAATGAGTGGATACATGATCCAGGACTTTAAAATGCTGGGAGGTAGAGATATAAGCAGGCTGTTTGTCATACTGTGGCCAGAATAACAGAAACATGCTTAAAATTAATCCTCCTCAGGTGGTGCTTGAGGTTAGAAGAGACTTTTTCTACTGAGTTGTGGATGTGCCGGAAAAGGCAGCTGAGGTTCAGTCAATAAACTTCTTTGGAAATAAAATGGATGAATATCTGGTTGGTGATGAGATTGGAGGTAATTGGGATAAAACACTGTTTGGGTCACAATGATTTCTGTGCTGCTACTGTAGGGAAGGGCAGCAGAGGAGATTTGGTGGGCGTTGGTGGAGTGCATCAGGTCAGGGTTGAACAGAAGAGATGAGAGAAAGGATGAATAATCTAGATCATTGCTTGATCACCTTTAAGGATTAGGAAATAATTATACAGAACATTCCCTCAGGCGATTAAATGGGTAGGGTAGAATCCAGGGTTGGGTAAATTGCACATGGTATATGGATGGATTAGGTTTGATGAACCAATTTTTTTTTCTTCAGTTTTATATTGCCTATTTTATAAGTTGAGTCAACAGTCACTGTTTCCTTTGTGACTCTCTTGGCTGTCAGAATACAAGCAACTTGTAATAATAATAGAATGAAAGGTTTAAATCTCATAACTAGCACAAAAAATATGTGCTCATAAGCTGATCATTTCCATATCTGAGTTCAAAATCTGTAAGTATTAAAAATTTGGCTCTAACTAAGTTTGATTTTTGATGTTTTTTGGGGGGTGGCTGCACTGCAGTGCTTTTATAGTTTATTTCACACTACATTGATGCATTTGGCATAGTCAGAGAACAAATGCATAATTTCCACATCCAAGTCATTGCTTCAGAAGGTAATACAGGTACTAAATTATAACAGCAGAGATACTGAAGATTCTGTGGCAAAAAGAAAAGTTAATGGAACTGAATGTTATGCACCCCAAGCACCATGATGAAATATGAACCTTCTGAATGAAAGGTAGTCTTTTATTCCTTGGACTGTTTGCTGAAATATTTCTTGCAAATTTTACATTTTCTTATGCATTTCCTTCCCTATACTTGCTCTCTAATCCTGACATTGGATAGAAGCTCAAAAAATGTCTTGTATCTAAAAACCTCTCCCTTTATTAATATATACATCACTATAGAATTTTGAAATTAGTACAAAGATGCATGTTTTGCATTTTTAAATTGTATAAAATGAACAAAACAATTTGAAAGGCAGTACACAAAATTCCAAAATATGTTCCAAGACTGCAAATGACAAGTGCTGGTATTACATTTTCCACGTTAAATGCAGTAATATCAGCAGTAAATGTTTGCACTGCTGAATTATAGCACAGCAGTAGAATTTTATCTTGATTTCAATTGTATTGTACTCTTGATTGAAAAATGCTAGACTGAACAATGTAATTAATTTTTAGATCTGGAATAAGGCTAATCTCTTTTATATTTAAAAATCCTGGGAACACAAAAGTAATATCCAAGCTATTAATGAAAAGCTATGATGAAAAGCTTTTCAGTTACTTATCAATTCAGCTGCCTGAATTAATTACATTTTAATGTAATTTGCTGATTTGTCTTGATGTTCATGGAAATGTAGCTGGGATCGACAGCTTTTTGAATGGGCAGTGCAGTTTGTCCATTTTCAGATAGTAAGGAGAGCATAAGGTGTTTTTTCGTATACACAAAATTGTAATAAAATGGCTGGCTAGTTATTACTAATTTCTTAAAAATTAACCAGTGTGATTGTTGCAATTGTAGCATAATTTATGTTACTCGTATGGCCTCCGCTAAGGTATTGTGTCCAATTCTAGACACCACACTTTAGGAAGGATGTCAAACCCTTGGAGAGGTTGCAGAGGAGATTTACTAGAATGCTACCAGAAATTAGTTTTGTGGAGAGACTAGAGAAGCTGGGGTTGTTCTCAGAGAGTTTTAAGGGGAGATAGGATAGAGATGTTCAAAAGCATGAAGGATTTTGATAGAGTAAATAAGGAGAAATTATTTCCAGTGGCAGAAGGATCGGTAACCAGAGGACACCGATTTAAGGTAATTGGCAAAAGAACCGGAGGCAAGATGAGATTTTTTTTTTTACGTAGCGAGTTATGATTTGGAATGTACTCCCTGAAAGGGTGGTGGAAGCAGATTCAATAATAACTTTCAAAAGGGAAATGGATAAATACTTGGATGGGGTTTTGGTAGAGTAAATAGAGAGAAACTGTTTCCAGAGGCAGGAGGGTTGGTAACCAGAGGACACAGATTTAAGTTAATTGGCAAAAGAACCAGTGGGGCGATGAGAAATGTTTTTACATAGTGAGTTGTTAATTATCTGGAATATACTAACGGAAAGAGTGGTGGAAGCAGATTCAAAAGGGAATTGTATGAATACCTGAAGGGGAAAGAAATTGCAGGGCTATGGGGAAAGAGCGGGGGAGTGGGACTAATTGGCTGGCTCTTTTAAAGATCCAGCACAGGCACGATGGGTTGAATGGCCTCCTGTGTATACTTCTGTGATCCTATGTACTGTATACTGTCATTGCGATTTGAAGGATACTTGAACCAAATTGGGTAAACACTTCATCCTTTCCTCCTATGTATTGTGGGTGCCCTTGTACACTTGCAAAAGCACCATGCATAGTTTATAGGAAGTAATAATGAAATGTTCATAAAATTTGGATTAGTATGATTGTTTGTGGAGCACTTTGGATTGGACAAAGAAGTAGTAGGTCACTGTCATTGAATTTATTGGCTATAATCAAAAGGACTTGTCCATGGGGACATAGCACATAGCCGGTTTAAAGCATGCCTGTGTCTGAAAAAGTAATACTGTTCTTTTGGGCAGCTATGGCTGCACATTAATCTTAGCTATTGGGCCCTTTAATCTCTGCATTATTTAAACTGGTAATGATGTGACAGTCTAGCAAGTGCCAGAGGCCTTGCAATCTGAATGAATGAATAAACAATAATTACAAAAATGTAACATTTTGCATTTCTTCGCCACAATGTTTGAAATTCTCAAGATTTTGCATTAAAAAAATCTAATGTCAAGATTCAAGTATTGTATTGTTTTCCCAGGTGGCTGACTAATATGAATTTTGATCAAAGTAATACAATTTTTTTTTAGTGAAAGTGGGGGTGGGGCATAATGCACTGAGGGCACATTTTGGCCTCTAATTAAAATTGTTAAGCCACATTATTGCTATCCTTAATGGAAAGCACCTTTTTTGTATGGTTTATGACGCCGGTTTCAAGATCCACTTGGTAGGAAAAATGCAAACTTGAGATCAAATGTTACATGGTACTGTTACAATACTCCGATTGTGCCACTGGATGTCAGTAATGTTTTTGCAATAGTGTGCTAAGAGTTTGACGAGACTAGTGTAATGAATGAATGGACACACACACTCAGAACCAGATGCTCACATAATAGTCTGCTTTTCTGACAAAATAATTAAGGTTGCTTTTCAAATCCACTTGCCATTTTCACCTGGTCCAAAAGCAATGATGAGGACAACAACAACAAGTGTATTTCTACATTGTTGACTTTTCATTTAAAATTACTCATTTACTGTAATATCTTGATGAATAAAATGGCAAGAAACCACTAGAAAAGCACAATTCTAGTAGAGTATCAGATTTGGAGTGATTTGAAATAAAACAGACAGTGCATTGTTTAAATTTTCTAAAACAGCTGGTAAGGTTTTTTGTTTAAAAAAAAATCATAATGTAGTTATAATGTCCAATAATACCTTTAATTATAAGAGTTTACAACATATTTACTGTGTGCATTTTTTCAGGCAAGTGATTTGTTAACTCTGGAGATGGAGGTTGTAAAACATGGTATGGGCCACGGAGACCTTCCTCTTGACGCATATAACCAGGTGTGGGAAGAATGTTACAGTCAGGTGCTGTATCTGCCTGGACAGAATAGGTACACTCGTGCCAACCTGGCTAGCAAGAAGGACCGAATAGAATCACTGGAAAAGAAACTGGAGGTTAGTGTACATCATGAGGAACTGGGTGATGCTATAAATAGAAAGCTATTTGCAGCCCAAGAAGTGGAAAGACTGTTTTTTCTCTCATGGTCCAACAGGACATGAGTTCGGCCTGTCTAAAACCGGTTTCTTAGAGGATGCAAGATCAATACAATTAAACCTTTCAAACTGAGCACAATTAACTGATAGTGATCTCACTTGCAGATGTTTACGGGCAGTTTGAGAACTGGCAAAATTGTTATGAGGCAGGAATATGACGCACATTGTTGACATGAAAATGCTAGAAGTAAGATTTGTGCAAAACAGATTGCAGACCTGTTTAAACAAACTTTTTTTAAGATTGCCAAAACAGGTTGTGTAGTTTAAATTAATGAGTTGACCGGACAGGGTAAGATAGTACGGACTCTGCATTAGTTCTGACATGCTGTACTTAACTAGGGAGTATGTGATGTCATCAAATCCAAGGTGGAAAAATGTTAATTCTGCAGCAATTAAATGTACTACTAAAGAACAAGTGCCTACCATTTTATAAAATGTTGGCCCAGAAATTCCATTCACAGGCCTCCCGCGGGCGGAGAGCTGCGATCTGGAAAAATCTGCGCCAAGACGGGGGGGGGGCTCCCGGGAGACGCAGAGTTCCGTTGCTGGGCCTCTCCAAACTGCCGGTGCGCAGGGCACACGTATCCCAGAGGCGCAGGCGGACCTGTCAAATATATGAATGGAGATCACCCCCAAAACATAGTAAAACTTCAAATAAATGTTTTTAAAAATCACATTTTTAAAATGACTAAATTACATAAATTAACTATTTTAAACAAAAATTTAAATTTTGAAAAAAATAAAGTTTTTAACGGGGCCAGAAATAAACTTACCTTTAAAGTATTTTTAAATGATAAATTAGTGGGAAAAAAATTTTTAAATTTTTTTTTCAACTCTTAACCTGTTAAGAGCTTTCTTGACAGATCAGAAATGCCGGTTTCCAGCGCATGCGCAGTGCATGCCTGAAACCGGCATTTCCGATGTCCCTACGGGTGAGTACACAGCGCGTACCCACCCGTAGGGACCGGAATATCCAGCCCGTTATGTTTTTGGGTTGTAGTGGTAAATGTATGTGTACATTAAAATGAGTGGGATGTCGGCGCTAGAGAATGGATTCTTATTTAGCACCCAGGTTAGGTATGACATGGGAAAAGTAAAGACCAGAGCTTCCTCTGTTATGACCCATCAGTGTGTCATAGCACAACTTCAGAAGAGAACCCTTAATACAGCAGTATCACATTTCCCAGATCCACCATCTTTATGGCCTCCGAGTGCCAAATTATAGACGGTTTGTGCTGTGGGCTCCTACTCACTGGGAACTGGGCCAAGACTACAGAATCATTTCAGATTATAGCCTTGCAGTCAGCAGTAACATTTTTTCCCCGTCAGACTGGGCTGTTGAATACCAGAGATGAAAGAAATACAGGAACAGGAGTAGGGCATTTGGCCCCTTGAGCCTGTTCTGCCATTCAATGAGATCATGGCTGATCTGTGATCTAACTCCATATACTGTACCTGCCTTTGCCCCATATCCCTTAAAGTGGTTAACAAAAATCTATCAATCTCAGGTTTATAATTAACAATTGACCTAGCATCAATTGCCATTTGCAGAAGAGAGTTCCAAACGTCTACCACCCTTTGTGTGCAGAAGTGTTTCCTAACTTTACTCCTGAAAGTCTAAAAATTAGAGCCAGGCCTATGTCCCCTAGTCCAAGACTCCCTAACCAGCAGAAATAGTTTCTCTATCTAACCTATCAGTTACCCTTAATACCTTGAAAACTTCGATCAAAACACCCCGTAACTGTCTAAATTCCAGGGAATACAACCCTAGTTTCTGTAATCTCTCCTTGTAATTTAACCCTTGGAGTCCAGGTATCATTCTGGTAAACCTACACTGCACTCCCTCCAAGGTCAATATATCCTTCCTAAAGTCTGGTGCTCAGAATTGCTCACAGTAGTCCAGGTGTGGTCTAACGAGGGCTTTGTATAGCTGTAACATAACTTCTACCTCCTTGTGTTCTAACCCTCCAGATATAAACACCAGCACTCCATTAGCCTTTTTGATTGTTTTCTGTACCTATCCATGACATTTTAATGATCTATGTACCTGGACCCCCAAGTCTCTCTGGACCTACACTGTTTCTAGCGCTTCACCATTTAAGAAGTACTCTGTTCTCTTTTTAGGTCCAAAGTGATTGACCTCACATTTGCCTACATTGAAATCCATTTGCCATAGATTTGCCGATTCGCTTAATCTATTAATATCTCTTTGTAATTTTATGCTTCCATCTACACTGCTTACAGTGCTGCCTGTGTCATCGGCAAATTTGAATATGCGGCTCTCTATCCCATCATCTGAGTCGTTAATACGGTGAATAATTGAGGCCCCAACACAGATCCTTGCATGACCTACCCTTTACAAATCCATGCTGGCTCTCTCTGATCAACTGAAAATTTTCAAGGTGTTCAGTCACTATCCTTAATTATAGACTCTAGTAATTTCCCGACTACAGATGTTAGGCTATCTGGCTTATATTTCCCTGGCTTCCCCCTCTCACTTAAATAGTGGAGTGACATGCACAATTTTCCAATCTAAAGGAGTGGTTCCCGAATCAAGAGAACTTTGGAAGATTCTAGTTAGGACATCGGCAATGTTCTCACCTACTTCCTTTAAATCCCTGGGAGGGAAACCATCTGGTCCTGGGGATTTGTCACTCTTTGGTGCCATTATTCTCTTCCTTGCTGTTATTTTGCTTACATTCATTTTGGTCCCTGATTTAATATTAGTTTCCGTGTGATGTCCAGCATGCTATCCTCTTCAGTGTCATTTTTTTTAAAAAGTATTAGGCCACAAACTGACAAGTCTTTGATTAGGGAATATACAAGTTTTTTGTTTCTTAACCTTCCAGTTTCTCCATAATCTAAATGGGGTCTTTTATTCATACGCGTTTGAAATTGGAATGGCAGTGTAATGTTTAAAGTTGTATCACGTAGTGTAATTGTATATGTAACCTTCAGAGGAAGTTAGTCGTGAAAGTAATACTGTTATTCACTGGGTTAGCTCCTGGCTGAAATGTAGGTGGTCAGCAAGCTGGAACATGTGCTGCTGGCAAAGGAATCACGCCAGAAATGCTGTCAGTAGAGTGGGTGTTATTCTGTTTTATTCCAAACCCATTTGACACACAAACACAGTCTTTTAAAAGCAAAATCCTGGAACTCCCTCCCTAACAGCACTGTGGGGAGTACCTTCACCACACGGACTGCAGCGGTTCAAGAAGGCGGCTCACCACCACCTTCTCGAGGGCGATTAGGGATGGGCAATAAATGCTGGTCTTGCCAGCGACGCCCACATCCCATAAAAGAATTAAAAAAAAAAAAATCAATTTGAAAGATGTAGAAAGACCTGTTAGGTTTTCTTTTTAAACAAAAATTTCCAATTTTGAAAATTGCAAATGTATGATGCCCATAAAGGGTTAAGTATGATTTGCAAGTCTTACTGAAGATATAAACTATATATTAACCCCCTGAGAACCTATGGGCATTGGTGTAGAAAAAGATTTAGGATATACTGTACACTGAAGGAAATGGAAAGTCTAAGTTTGTATTAATTTTGGATGGGGTAGTCCTCCAAAGGGTGAAATATAGCTTTAGTATTTATGAATGCTCTCAAATTCTAGTGAACACCTGCTAATCACATTAACTTTGGAATAACAAAATGCAGATGTAATGCAAGTGATCAACACTATTTTAAACTCAAAAAATTAGCATGCGATTAGGTCGTTAACATGTTTCGTTATACCTTAATTTATGCTGTGTGTTGTGCTGTGTTTAAAAATTTACACTGTCTTGTCAGTTCATCAGTCAACATTTTCTCTTGCTCTTTGACCCACCATTATTTTAAGGATTGCAATATTGCTCATAATACTTCAGTGTATTCCCATTGTGCATGTAGTGCACGTGGCCAGCACATTGTGTGAAGCACAGATTCCATAACATGAACAATTTCAATCTTGGTGTTCCTCAGCATATTTGGTAAGAGAATAGAGAACTATCCTGTTATTCATAAAAGCTACTTTCATATTGGATTTGGTGGGGTGATTGAACTGCTGGCTTCCAATATGCAAATCCAATGTAAAGTTGCTAGATTCACGAAGACTGGATCTAGACCCATCACACCTAGCATTCCTAACACCCTACTAAACCCAATATAAAAGCAGTTTTCTAAGATCTGGAGATGCCTTTACTAATTGTTGCACTTTCTATAATATTAGATGGTAGTGTCCACTGTAACAGCACAAAAAATTGAATCTTTCAGGAGAAACCTGCTATTATGATGTCTGGCAATCTACAGGGGGAAATAAAGACAGGAACAGACCATCTGGTCCATCAAGTCCACACCATCCAGACGTGGTGCAGTGTAATGCTTTTAGAAAAATTCTAAGCTCTGTAATAACCAACTTTTGAAACCACAATTTGCTACAGAAAACCTCCTGTTGACTAAATTTAAAATAGAAGCAATATGAAAAGGGGAAACCACTCCTAGTCTAGTGATGTTGGCAATATTTAATACTGGCTCCATTTTTTTTTAACTATGTTAAAACATGCCAGCATTTTTGAACTCTGAGAAATAGTTCCATCTAAAACACAGGAGTATTGTAAACTACTGAATTTTGGAGATAACAGAAACCTGACCATAAACATGACCTAACTGCCACCTTAGCTCAGAGACATCACTCTCCTCTGAAGATCATGAGTTCAAGTTCCATTCCTGAACTTGATCAGATAATCTTTGAAAAGTACCATGGGACTTTTTATGCCCACAGGGCAGACACGGCTTTAGTTTAATGTTTTATTCAAGAGACATGACCCAAACAATGCAGTAATGAGGGATGCTGCATTGTTGAGGGTGACGTCTTTTTAGTGAGATATTAAACTAAAGCCGTGTACGCCCTCTTGGGTTGATGTAAAAGATCGTATGGCATTATTTGAATAGGAGCAGAGAAGTTTCCCAGTGTCCTGGTCAACATTTATCCCTCAACTAAAATCACCAAAACAGATTATCTGGTCATTTATTTCATTTTGGTTTGTGGGACCTTGCTGTGTACAACTTGGCTGCTGTATTTGCCTACAGTGACTACATTTCAAAAGTAGTTCATTTGCTATGCAGTGCTTTGGGATGTCTTGAGGTCATGACAAGCACAATGAAAATGCACTTTTTGTTGGTTCTTTCTAAATGATTTTTAAAACTTTAAAAGCAATTTTGTTCCTTCCATTTCACCTACATAAGGAAGTGCTGATGATTTTGCCATAGATGCATACATTACAACTTATTGACATTTAAATAGTATGTTGCATTTAGATAGAAATACTTCTAAATTACATTTCACATGTTTGGGAACATGAGGTGATGCTAGATATTTGCAAGACTTACACTTAGTTATCCAGCAGGGCGCAGCATTAATCTACTTCTGATTAT
Source organism: Somniosus microcephalus (assembly GCF_052327205.1). NCBI lineage: Eukaryota > Metazoa > Chordata > Chondrichthyes > Squaliformes > Somniosidae > Somniosus > Somniosus microcephalus. The sequence goes on from NC_140995.1 coordinate 115,593,249, forward strand.
GCCATATTTTAAAATCAGAACTTTTTCTCAATGCAGAATAAATCAGTTAGTTGCAAATAATGATTTAACTGTGGATGAAAGTTTGTGACATTTTTTAATTCATTGATAGTGATGGCTTGTTTCTTGATTTAAAAACTTAAGATGTACAAAGCTAAAAGTGAATCTAAATGATAAATCTCTTGCCCTACCAACCTGCACAATACTATGGCCTACTGTTAAGTGTTTAATTTGTGAAACTACACTTCAGAAATTGTGTTCGTTCTTTTGGCTTCAGTGGATAAATAGTAGTTACTCAATGTTTTAGCTTTTAGTATTGAAGTGCAGAACCTGCATAGAACTACATTTTAAAACCCATCACTGAACTGATGGTGTGGGCCAAGATACAACAAGAATACTTTAATGTGCATCAAGACATATTGCTTTGTATTTCTAGCAAAAGTGTTGTATTCTATAATCTACTGTTTTAAAAGCTTGCTTTTCTATTATTTTAGGATAATCTCGCTGTTTCATGGTATACTCGGTTATTATTTCTACAACAAAAATGAATGGCAAGAATCTTTACAAAATAAGCATATAGAAGTAATGTTTCTTTTTTTAAACTCCATTTTTGGTTGAAAAAATAAGCACAACAGGATTGCAAGGATAGTATGTTTTATTTATACCCGTATGGATAAGTTTCAGTTAATCAAGGAAGTTATTCACAAAGGGTGGATTTGTTTAAAATATCTTGGCAGGGAAAAGTGGGAAGTAGGTTGGAAATCATTCACACGGGTAGTTCTGAGAATCAGGCAGTAGCAGTTCCATTCAGAGAATTTACGCTGCTTCTATTGGTATTGAAAACAGCTGCAGACCATATTGCAGTAAACGTTTGTAAGTTTGTCAGTACATTTCAACTCTAAGGTGTGCATACTCAACCCTTTTTTGAGTTAGTGGCTTGAAATAGTCATGGCAGTTGTGACCCTTTTGCAAGGACAGCTACTAAACGAGCACTTTCCCAGCTATTATTATTTAATGGCCCATCTTTATATATAATTTAATTCAAGTAATTGTTTTTTTTCTGCCCCCTCATTCCAGTCTCCCAAGCTATATTACTGTGAAACTTCAAAGCTCTGGCTGCCATTTTGAATCAAAACTGTGATTAAGGATTATAGCCAGTGAAGTGGACTGGAATGAAGTCTGAAAACCCAGCAGAATTAATGATGGTTTTGAGGCAGTTTTACTACCTCCCTCATGCTCCTTTTCACAAAGCAAAATTAGAAATAACATTCTGAACCATTTGAAATGGCAAATGGATCAATTCCTGATTTATGCACAGTGGTAGGAAAATTATTTTTGTTTAAAGCCGCAGTCTTCCAGAAAGGGCCCACATGAGAGATGCATGTGCTGAATGGCCTTTCCTGGTTTTTCTTTTCTTATCATCTGTAGTGCGACTTAAATGTAGTGCACAGCTATATATGTTTTGTGGCTCGAACAATATTTTTTTTAAAAACCAAGAGGAATTTGAATAACTTAATGTTGCTTGAAGACTTTTCTCCTACACTGCTGTTTTACCACCTGAAATGAGAGAAAATCGGGGTGATAAAACATTTTCTTTTAAAATATAGACAATAAGCATATTTAAAGTGGACGTACAAAGGAATGCCTTTTAATAAATTAAACCAATGAAAAGATTTTTTAATCCTGTCAAATAATAAACTACTGGTCCACACACGTGTTGCATAAAGTTTCTTATTCACAGAGCTCGCTGCATCTGTTGCTGCTGAGCTATTGGGGCAGATGTTTATACTGTAACATAGGGCCCTTTCATCAGTTTATTTTAATGTAATCAGTATCTGTTCTATTCAGCAATTCAGTGCACTGAGAAATCTTCATATAGTTCATTATATAAGCTTGAAGACTTTTATAATTGGGGGTAAAATAGTATTTTAACAAGTTAGTTCTTACTCCACTGCTGCCTGTTCCAATGCAGTCAACACACTTCCTGTGATCACACCTGATGTGCCTCAAGGCTCTATCCTTGGCCCCATTCTTTTCCTTGTCCACATGTTTCCCCCTTGGTGACAATATTCATAGGATTGGAGTCAACTTTCATATCATGCTGAGAACACCCAGCTTTACCTCTTTGCCACCATTCTCCTCGAGTACCACTACGCTATCCAACTGCTTAGATGATATCAAGTCCTGGATGAGCTAGAATTTCCTTCAACGCAACATCAGTAAGACTGAACCCATCATATTTGGTTCACCTAACCTCCAAACCTTAGCATCCAATTCTCGCCCCATTTCTGATGGCCTAAGCCCAAAGGTACACATCTTTGGTGTCATGCTTGACCCTGAGGTGAACTTCAAACCCCCTATTCTTGCCATCACCAAGATTGCCTTCATCCAGCTCTGCAATATCACCAGCCTCGATACTAACCTCAACACCACCACCACTACTGTCACTGAAAAGGTTATCCATGCCTCATTGCCGTCAAACTCGATTACTCCAAGGTTCTCCCTGCCAGCCTCTCTACAAATTACAACTTGTCCAAACTCTGGCACCTGTATCCTATCCTGCATTAAATCCCATTCCCCTATTACTCCTTTGCTCGTGAACCTTCACTGTCACACTATTCACCTACTAATAAAATACATTTAAACTCCTTATCCTCATCTAGAAATTCCTCCCTACCTCTGGAACCAGATTCAGCCCTATGTTCCTGTGTGCACCCTCAGCTTTTCTGATTCTGGCCACCTTTGTGTTCCCCATCTCTGCGCTGCTCTTAGCTGCAGAGCCTTCAGGGATTTCGGCGCCTCAAATATTTTGCCTTATTACACCTCTCCCCTACTTCAGAATCCTCCTCTTCATCTTACTTTTGGTCATTACCCAAACAAGTTTGGGTAAAAAGACCTTACTCAAAGTTTCAGGCGGTGGTCACCCCGCAGCATAAGAGTGTGCAGGCAGAGAGGGAATGGGTGACTATCAGACAGACAAGGAGGACCAGGCAGGGTAGTGCAGGAGTCCCCTGAGTGCATCTCACTTAACACTGGTGTTGGTGAAGACGATGGTCCTCTGGGGAGTACAGCCAGAGCCATGGCACCACAGGTGGCTCAGCTGTACAGGGTGGGGAGGAGGAAGATTGGGAAAGCAATAGTGATAGAAGATTTGATAGTTAGGGAAACAGCATTTATGTGGCCACAGATGTGATTCCAGGATGTTATATTGCATATCTGGTGCCAGGATCAAGGATGCCACTGAGTGGCTGCAGAACATTCTGAGGGGGGAGGGTGAACAGACAGAGGTCATGGTCCATATTGGTATCAATGCCATAGGTAGAAAAAGGGATGAGGTCCTGCAGGCAGATTTTAGTGAATTAGGAAAGAGATTAAAAAGCAGGACCTCAAAGGTAGTAATCTCCGGATTACTCCTGCTGCCACAAGCTAGCGAGTATAGAAATAGGAGGATAGAGCAGATGAATGCGTGGCTGGTGAGATGGTGCAGGAGGGAGGGCTTTAGATTCCTGGGACATTGGGACCTGTTCTGGGGGAGGTGGGAGCTGTACAGGCCAGATGGGTTGCACCTCAACAGAGCTGGGGCCAATGTCCGGGGGGTGGGGGGGGTTTGCTAGTGCTATTGGAGAGGGTTTAAACTAATTTGGCAGGCGGATGGGCACCAGCATGTAGCATTAGAAAGGATAAACAAGGTGCACAAAGGATTGGGAGAGACAGATGGCCTAGAGTAAGAAGTAGTAAGGTATTAGGTGGGGTCAGATTAAGAGAGAATACAAGGAGGTCAATGACAGGTTTACAGTGCATGTGTGTGAATGCACAAAGTGTGGCAAATAAGGTTGGTGGGCTGCAGGTGCAAATAGACACATGGGAATATGATGTTGTGGTGATAATCGAGACCTGGCTCAAAAAAATGCAGGATTGGGTACTAAATATTCCTGGATATAAGGTGTTCAGGAAAGATAGGGAACGAAAGAAAGGAAGAGAATGTTACACTGCTGGAGAGAGAGATGATGTCCTGGAGGGGGGTCAAGGACAGTATCTATTTGGTTAGAGTTGAGAAACAATAGAGGTGCCATTACACTACTAGGTGTATTCTATAGGCCTCCAACTAGTGGGAAGGATATAGAGGAGCAAATTTGCAGGGAAATTACAGAGCGGTGCAAGAACTATAGAGTAGTGATAATGGGGGACTTCAACTATCCTAATATAGACTGGGATAGTAATAGTGTAAAGGGCAGAGAGGGGGAAGAATTTCTGGAGTGTGTTCAGGAGGACTTGATCAGTATGTTTCCAGTCCAACGAGGAAGGAGGCATTGCTGGATCTTGTTGTGGAGAATGAGGTGGGTCAAGTTGAGCAAGTATCAGTAGGTGAACATTTAGGGAACAGTGATCACAGTATCAAAGTTTAGATTAGCTATGGGAAAGGACAGGGAGAAATCTAGACAAAAAATACTTAATTGGAGGAAGGCCAATTTCAGTGGGATGAGAATGGATCTGGCCGGGTAAATTGAAATCAAAGATTGGCAGACAAAACTGTAATCTAACAATGGGCTGCCTTTAAAGAGGAGATGGTTCGGGTACAGTCAAAATACATTCCCACGAGGGGGAAAGGTAGGGCAACCAAAGCCAGAGCTCCCTGGATGACGAAAGAGATCGAGAATAAGATGGAGCAGAAAAAGGGGGCGTATGACAGATGTCAAGTTGGGAATACAATTGAGAACAAGGCTGAATATAGAAAGTTCAGAGGGAAAGTGAAAAAAGAAATAAGAGGGACAAAGAGAGAGTATAAGAATAGATTGGCAGGTAACATAAAAGGGAATCCAAAAGTCTTCTATAGGCATATTAAATAATAAACGAGTAGTAAGAGGAAGGGTGGGGCCGATTAGGGACCAAAATGGAGACCTACACATGGAGGCAGAGCCAGAGGGCATGGCTGAAGTACTAAATGAGTACTTTGCATCTGTCTTCACCAAGGAAGAAGATGCTACCAAAGTCATGGTGAAAGAGGAGATAGTTGAGATACTGGATGGAATACAAATTGATAGAGGAGGTACTAAAAAGGCTGGCTGTACTTTAAAGTAGATAAGTCATGCATCCTAGGATGCTGAGGGAAGTAAAGGTGGAAATTGCGGAGGTACTTGCCATAATCTTCCAATCCTCCTTGGATACGGGGGTGGTGCCAGAGGACTGGAGAATTGCAAATGTTACACCATTGTTCAAAAAAGGATAAACCCAGCAACTACAGGCCAGTCAGTTTAACCTCCAGTGGGGAAGCTTTTAGAAATGATAATCAGGGACAAAATTAACAGTCACTTAGACAAGTGTGGATTAATTAAATAAAGCCAGCACGGATTTGTTAAAGGCAAATCGTTTTTAACTAGATTGAGTTTTTTGATGAGGTAATAGAGAGGGTTGATGTGGTGTACATGGACTTCCAGAAGGCATTTGATAAAATGCCACAATAGGCTTGCCAGCAAAGTTGAAGCCCATGGAATAAAAGGGACAGTGGTAGCATGGATACAAAATTGGCTAAGCGACAGAAAAGAGAGAGTAGTTCTGAACAGTTGTTTATCGGACCCGAGGAAGGTACACAGTGGTGTTCCCCAGGGGTCGGTACTAGGACCACTGCTTTTCTTGTCTTGATATATATTAATGACTTAGACTTGAGTGTACAGGGCACAATTTCAAAATTTGCAGATGTCACAAAACTTGGAATTATAGTGAACAGTGAGGAGGATGGTGATAGACTTCAAGAGGACATAGACAGGCTGGTGGAAGGGGCGGACACTTGGCAGATGAAATTTAACGCAGAAAAGTGCAAAGTGATACATTTTGGTGGGAAGAACAGGGAGAGGCAATATAAACTAAAGGGTATAATTCTAAAGGTGGTGCATGAACAGAGACCTGGGGGTATATGTGGACAAATCGTTGAAGGTGGCAGGGCAGGTTGAGAAAGTGGTTAAAAAAGCTTGTGGGATCCTGGGCTTCATTAAATAGAGGCGTGGAGTACAAAAGCAAGAAGTTATGATGAACCTTTATAAAATACTGGTTCAGCCTCAACTGGAGTATTGTGTCCAACTTCAGCCTCAACTGGAGTATTGTGTCCACTTAGGAAGCATGTGAAGACATTAGAAAGAGTGCAGAAAAGATTCACAAGAATGGTTCCAGGGATGAGGGACTTCAGCTACGTAGATAGGCTGGTGAAGCTGGGGTTGCTCTCCTTAGAGCAGAGAAGGTTGAGAGATTTGATAGAGGTGTTCAAAATCATGAGGGGTCTAGACAGATTAGATAGAGAACTGTTCCCATTGGCGGAAGGGTCGAGAATCAGAGGACACAGATTAAAGGTGATTGGCAGAAGAACCAAAGGCGACATCAGGAAAACTTTTTTTATGCAGCGAGTGGTTAGGATCTGGAATGCACTGCCTGCAAGGGTGGTGGAGGCAGATTCAATCGTGACTTTCAAAAGGGAATTGGATAAGTACCTGAAGGAAAAAAAATTGCAGGGCTACGGGGAAAGGGTGTGGAAGTGGGACTAGCTGAAGTGCTAGAGAGCCGGCACGGGCTTGACTGGCCGAATGGCGGCCTCCTGTGCTGTAACCATTCTATGATATAACAACAGAAAATGCTGGAAATACTCAGCAGGCCAGGCAGCATCCGTGGAGAGAGAAACAAGAGTTAACGTTTCAGGTCTGGGACCCTTCATCAGAACTGGAAAAAGCTGGAGATGTAACATATTAAGCAGGTGCAGAGACAGGGAGGGGGGGGTTTAGGAGGGGAGGAAGAAATAGAAAGAACATCCTGTACTCTTGTAAGAGGCAGAAAAGATAAAATGTTGCAAATGGGAATGGCAAAAATCATACTGCATGAAAAATGGGGGCAGGGATAATTATCTGAAATTGTTGAACTCAATGAGTCCGGCAGGCTGCAAAGTGCCCAATCGAAAGATGAGGTGCTGTTCCTCGAGCTTAATTGGAACAATGCAATAGCCTGAGGACAGAGAGATCAGAGTGGGAGTGAAGCGGTGAATTAAAGTGACAGGCGACCGGAAGCTCAGGGTCACCCGTACGGACTGAACGGAGGTGTTCCGCAAAGCAGTCGCCCAATCTGCGTTTGGTCTCCCCAATGTAGAGGAGACAGCATCGTGAGCAGCGAATACAGTATATTAAATTGCAAGAAGTACAAGTAAATCGCTGTTTCACCTGGAAGGGGTGTTTGGGGCCCTGGACAGTGGGAAGGGAGGAGGTAAAAGGGCATGTGTTGCATCTCCTGCGCTTGCACGGGAAGGTGCCAGGCGAAGGAGCAGGGTTGTTGGGGGTGATTGAGGAGTGGACCAGGGTGTCGCGGAGGGAGCGGTCCCTTCGGAATGCTGAAAGGGGAGGTGAGGGGAAGATGTGTTTGGTGGTGGGATCACGTTGGAGATGGCGGAGGATGATCCGTTGAATGTGGAGGCTGGTGGGGTGAAAGGTGAGGACAAGTTGAGGAAAAAGGAAGACCTGTCAGAAGCACTAGTAGCAACCGAGGATTCCCCTCTACCGTGGTTGACACGGCCCTCGACCGCGTCCGCTCTATTTCCCGCACTTCTGCTCTCACCCCTGCAGAAGCAGAAGTGCGGGAAATAGAACGGACACGGTTAAGGGCCGTGTCAACCGCGGTAGAGGGGAATCCTCGGTTGCTACTAGTGCTTCTGACAGGTCTTCCTTTTTCCTCAACTTGTCCTCACCTTTCACCCCACCAGCCTCCACATTCAACGGATCATCCTCCGCCATCTCCAACGTGATCCCACCACCAAACACATCTTCCCCATACCTCCCCTTTCAGCATTCCGAAGGGACCGCTCCCTCCGCGACACCCTGGTCCACTCCTCAATCACCCCCAACAACCCTGCTCCTTCGCCTGGCACCTTCCCGTGCAAGCGCAGGAGATGCAACACATGCCCTTTTACCTCCTCCCTTCCCACTGTCCAGGGCCCCAAACACCCCTTCCAGGTGAAACAGCGATTTACTTGTACTTCTTGCAATTTAATATACTGTATTCGCTGCTCACGATGCTGTCTCCTCTACATTGGGGAGACCAAACGCAGATTGGGCGACTGCTTTGCGGAACACCTCCGTTCAGTCCGTACGGGTGACCCTGAGCTTCCGGTCGCCTGTCACTTTAATTCACCGCTTCACTCCCACTCTGATCTCTCTGTCCTCAGGCTATTGCATTGTTCCAATTAAGCTCGAGGAACAGCACCTCATCTTTCGATTGGGCACTTTGCAGTCTGCCGGACTCAACATTGAGTTCAACAATTTCAGATAATTATCCCTGCCCCCATTTTTCATGCAGTATGATTTTTGCCATTCCCATTTGCAACATTTTATCTTTTCTGCCTCTTACAAGAGTACAGGATGTTCTTTCTATTTCTTCCTCCCCTCCTAAACCCCCCCTCCCTGTCTCTGCACCTGCTTAATATGTTACATCTGCAGCTTTTTCCAGTTCTGATGAAGGGTCCCAGACCTGAAACGTTAACTCTGTTTCTCTCTCCACGGATGCTGCCTGGCCTGCTGAGTATTTCCAGCATTTTCTGTTATTTCAGATTTCCAGCATCCGCAGTATTTTGCAATTATAACCATTCTATGATACCCCATATCCTCCTTCCTCCATTTTTGGTCTCCAGTTATTTACTCATTTTTATGAAGTGCATTCAGACATTTAAAAAAAATAAAAAAAATAAAAAAAATATTTGTAGGTTGGCGAGACTGGTAAGATGGCATTTACTGCCCATCCCTACTTCACCTAAGGGCATTAAGAGTCAACCACAGTGTGTAACTGGAATCAGATGTAGGCCAGACCAGGTAGTAGTGGCAAGTCCCCTTCATTGAAAGATATTAGTGGGTTTTTATGACTGGTCATTTTTTAGTGATAGCCTATACATTCTGCGGATTTATTGAAGTCAATTTGAGAATTTTCCACGGTGAGATATAAACTCTCGACTTCAGTGTTGCTATTCCAGTATCATAACCACTAGGCTACCGTACCCTCTAACATTGAATGTGGTATACAAGTTCAATGTAGGATGGAGGTCTGCGAAAAGACAGTTTCTTGTGCAGTTTTGAAGTTGCATGCATGCTCCAATTTCTCGAGCATTCCCTAAAATAATTTTACCACAATTTATAGTCTGACCCCATGAGCAGGAATTTGTCACTGTTTTTGCATTGGCGTCAATAACTTGTTTTAAATCAGTCAGAATACGTTTGTCATTTCGGCTGCCCTTGTTCATAGCAGCATTAAATTTGTGTATGGAAAATGCCGACACTCCTCCATCTTTGTACTCTCTTATGCTGTAACTTATCAAATGTCTTCTGAAAAAGACTGGATAAAATTTCTAACTTTAAAAATTTGATTATTTGAACTTGGACTTAGCAGGCATGTTTGGAATATCACAAGGCCAGAATCTCTCAAATGAAATTAGCACCAAATTGTGTACATTTTTAGGGGTAATGCAACATTTGATCTCTGATAACTAGTATTTATTTAACTCTAGAAAATGCTGGAAATAATTTTTGAAGTTACACAAGCAGCAATTTTTCTTGTTCTAGACCAACAGAAATCATATGACCGCAGAAGCAAAACAGGCAGCAAAAATGGAGAAAAAACTCAAGATACTGCTTGGTGGATATCAGTCACGTGCTACAGGCCTTATGAAACAGTTGAGCGATCTGTGGGATCAGATTGAGCAGGCACACTTGGAATTATGTACCTTTGAGGAATTGAAGAAACACGAAGACATTGCTATTCCAAGGCGGCAAGAGGTAATTCTGGCATAATCTTTGCTTCTTTGAGTTTTGCGGAATTAGTAGATTAAGTTTTGTTTTATAAGCAAATCTCCAGTAGTTGTCACAATGGAATATTTTCAAATGCATTATTAATACAATACTAACTTATTTAAATCTAGTAAGTTGAAATAATTGGTATGGAAAACCGGTTGAGGGGCAAAAATTTTTAGCAACCAGAAAAACCCATTAGGGTTCAACTTGCCCATCTATTTTCAGTAGGAAAGCAGTCCTACTCTTAAGGTACAAGCATCATTATAATCTTAAATGATAGCAAAATACTGCAGATGCTGGAAATCCGAAATAACATTTTGAATACCTCTTAATGTCTCTTCTCTTTTGTTCTCTCCCAGCCTGGCCTCTTAATCTATTTCATTCCCTGTGCCTCTTTAGTCTTGACAAAGGGTTTTGACCCGAAACATTGACTCTAATTTCTCTCCACGGATGTTGCCTGGCCTGCTGAGTTTTTCCAGCATTTTCTGTTGTTATTACAATCTTAAACATTGTTGTGAAAGAAAATAAAACTTCATCTTTGAAAAGTTAGCTTTTACTTGAAGCTAATCTATTCAAGTGGCTGGCTTTGGATGATGAGATATTGAGGGAAGGTTACTCTCGATCCAGGAAAGGGAACAGTTTTTGCAGCTTCTGCAGCCACCACCTTTACACAGCAGTTACCCATCATGAAGCAAGATCCCCTTCCTTTTAAGTGCAGCAACTCTTTTAATTTGGATTCCCCATGCCTCTCGTAACTCAGCACTCCCTTGCACACACAAATGTACACGGATATAAGGCACATTAAATTAGCCAATCATGCAGAATATTGGAGGGGTTATAAGCCAACCACACAACCATCACCAACAGAGTACTGGACATTTTCTAGCCCCGTTGCAAAATCAGTCCTTGGGTATCTTACACCCTGCCCAGCTTTCACACTGGAGCATTCAGTCCTAAATTCTATGCAGATTAGACTATCTTTGGAACGGTAGGATGGGGGAAGGAAGCATGGGTGTCTCGTATACTGCAGGAAACAGAGGTTACAGGTTCTGACCTGCCTTTTTTATATTGAACAAAGTATTAAAAGGTAGCCTTAGCTATATTGGGTAGAATACTCCTTCATCCCAAGAATGATGCCCTTTGCACTTTCCTCAGTAGTCATAGGAAAAACTTCATTGGTGAATGAATTCTGAATTAAAGAAACTTCCTAGGTACTACTATGAGCATTAGGCATTGTGGGACGATCATTGACAAAACTCAGAACTACTTGTATTTTCTGAGTCAACTAAGTTTAATCAATTAGTTCTATTAGTACTGATCTCTGTTTGACAGGATACATTTTATTTTTATTTTTCATAAGATAAAAGAATAATTTATCTAATGGCGTGTGAGTAATATGTGCTGTAGCTGCCAAATGTCTATAGGAAGGTTCTGTAGCACATCGTAAGTATATGCTCTTTTCACTGCAATTTAAAAAGTTACAGGGAAGCTTATTCTATAAATGTCTTCCGACTTTAAAATAAACTGAACCAGTAGTGATTGGATCTCTAATACTGCCTGTTCATAAACAATCATTTGATTTCTTTTATTTGTCATATCCTTTTCTAACTCCAAACTCAGTCTTTGAGGGAAGATGTTGCGCGGCAACAGGAGAGAGAAAAGGAGCTCCAGCAAAGGTACGCAGACCTGCTGCTGGAAAAAGAAGGGCTTGTGGCAGCCAAGTATTGAAAAGTGGAACAACCTCTGCTCTGCATGCATTTCACAGTGAATTCCATTTAAGGAGTATTTTCTGTTACAATAATAATGGATATAAAGGAAACTTCAGAAATGTCACCCCATGCAAATTGTGCTTAGCATTTTGCTGTAGTGTATATGGATCCTTTGTATATTCCACATGGAGAACATAAGAAATATATGGAGTAATGTTCATGCTTGTCAGTGCTGCAAGAAAAGGATGTTAAGCTGATTTCTGTCAAAGCTTCAGCAGTCAAATAAATATTTCTGAATCTGAGCATTTCTTCTTAACTGTATGTTAAACTTATGGAAAAGAGTGATTTGTACTGTGATTTGAGTAACATTCTAATAAAATGTGAAATTTATTTATTCTTTGTATAGTTTTATTTCCTTTTTACTGAGAAAATAATTAAACCTGTGTGCATAAGACCTGAGTGTTAAATTATTGAAATATTCGCTTCTAAAATTTTAGGTTTAGGATTTGAACTTTGAAGCGATGCACTTCAGACACTCCAATCTTGGAACATAGTAGTCCCAAACAAATGAGAATGGTGTATTACTGGGCTGACAGCTTGTGTTCCCATTCTAAATTGTGCCAGCACATGATCTTGAGTGCACAGGATTTTGTTACAAAGGAGAAGTTTCTAGAAATTTCTGACCTTAAATCATTAGCCCAGAGCAACAACAATATACTTTAAATACACCCAATGACATTAAAAGCACACTTTTATAGGTATCCTTTTCCATCAATGTTTGTGGCTTTGGATTACTTGTAAACCTTCAATCCAAACTTTGAGATGTACTTATACAAAAGCAAAATACTGCAGATGCTGGAAATACTCAGCAGGTCAGGCAGCATCTGTGGAGAGAGAAACAGTTAACGTTTCAGGCCAATGACCCTTTGTCAGAACTGGAAAAAGCTGGAGATGGAACAGGTTTTTAAGCAAGTGCAGGGAAAGGGGGGGGGGGAGGGGAAGAGAGAGAGGAGGGGAGGAAAGAACAAAAGGGTCTGTGATAGGATGGAAGGCAGGAGAGATTGAGAGATGGTGCAAGGCAAAAGGAGATGGTAATGGGACAAGTTAAGAAACAAAAGATGGTCCTAGATGAAGTGTAAATGGCACTGGCAGAATGAAAGACAGCTGCCATGAGAGAGAAAAATATATAAATAAAATAAATTGGGGGGGGGGGGAGAAAGAGAGAAAGGATAGGGGCAGAGGTTATGGTCTGAAATTGTTGAACTCAATGTTGAGGCCAGAAGGCTGTAAAATGCCTAATCAAAAGATGAGATGCTGTTCCTTGAGCTTCAGTGGAACAGTGCAAGAGGCCGAGAATGGTGAGGTCTGAGTGGGAGTGGAGCGGAAAATTAAAGTGACATGCGACCGGAAGCTCGGGATCATCCTTATGGACTGAACGGAGGTGTGCCTCAAAGCGGTCACCCAATCTGTGTTTGGTCTCCCCAATGTAGAGGAGACTGCAACGTGAGCAGCGAATACAGTATACTAAATTGCAAGAAGTACAAGTAAATCGCTGTTTCACCTGGAAGGAGTGTTTGGGGCCCTGGACAGTGGGAAGAGAGGAGGTAAAGGGGCATGTGTTGCATCTCCTGCGCTTGCACGGGAAGGTACCGGGGGAAGGGGTGTTGGGGGTGATAAAGGAGTGGACCAGGGTGCCGCGGAGGGAGCGGTCCCTTCGGAATGCTGAAAGGGGAGGTGAGGGGAAGATGTGTTTGGTGGTGGGATCACGCTGGAAGTGGTGAAGGATGATCCGTTGAATGTGGAGGCTGGTGGGGTGAAAGGCAAGGACAAGGGGAACCCTATCTTGATTCCGGGAGAGAGGGGAAGGGGTGAGAGCAGAAGTGCGGGAAATTGAACGGACATGGTCAAGGGCAGAGTCCACCACAGTAGAGGGGAATCCTCGGTTGAGGAAAAAGGAAGACCTGTCGGAAGCATTAGTATGGAAGGTGGCATCGTCGGAGCAGATGCGACGAGATGGAGAGACTGGGAGAATGGAATAGAGTTCTAACAGAAAGCGGGGTGGGAGGAAGTGTAGTGCAGGTAGCTGTGCGAGTCAGTGGGCTTGTAGTGAATGTCAATAGCCTATCCCCAGAGATGAAGACAGAAGTCGAGGAAGGGAAGAGTCAGAGATGGGCCATGGGAAGATGAGGGAGGGGTGGAAACTGGAAGCGAGGTGAATGAAATGTTCTAGTTCGGTGCGAGAGCAGGAGACAGCACCGATAGTCATCAATGTACTGGAAAAAGGCAAGGGAGGGGACCTGAGTAGGACTGGAACAAAGAATGTTCCACATATCCCATGAAAAGGCAGGCATAGCTAGGACCCATGTGGGTTCCCATAGCAACACCTTTAATTTGGAGGAAGTGAGTGGAGTCAAAGGAGAAGCTGTTCAATGCGAGAACAAGTTCAGCCAGGCAGAGGTGGGTGGTCGTCTGTTCAAGGAAGAAGTGGAGCGCGCTCAAGCCATCCTGATGGGGGATGGAGGTGTGGAGGTCAAGCCATCCTGATGGGGGATGGATGTCTATAGTGAGAGGGAGACGGTTGGGGCCAGGAAACTGGAAACTGTTAAAGTGGCAGAGGGCGTCGGAAGGATCGTGGATGTAGGTGGGAAGAGACTGGACAAGGGGAGAAAAAAATAGTCGAGATAGGAAGAGATAAGTTCTGTGGGGCAGGAACAGGCTGAAACGATGGGTCTGCCAGGGCAGTCCTGTTTGTGGATCTTGGGAAGGAGGTGGAAGCGGGCTGTGCGGGGTTGAGGAACTATGAGGTTGGTGGCCGTAGAGGGGAGATCTTCAGAGGAGGTGAGGTCAGTGACGGTCTTGGAAGCGGTGGCTTGATGTTCGGCAGTGGGGTCATGGTCTAGGAGGAGGTGTAGAAGAATGAGAGGGGATCTCATTGAAACGTATAAAATTCTGACAGGACTAGACAGACTGGATGCAGGGAGGATGCTTCCCCTGGCTGGGGGGTCTAGAACGAGGGGTCACAGTCTTAGGATACGGGGTAGGACATTTAGGACTGAGATGAGAAATTTCTTCACTCTGAGGGTGGTGAACCTGTAGAATTCTCTACCACAGAAAGCTGTGGAGGCCAAGTCACTGAATATATTTAAGAAGGAGATAGATAGATTTCTAGACACAAAAGACATCAAGGGGTATGGGGAGAGAACAGGAATATGGTATTGAGATAGCGGATCAGCCATGATCATATTGAATGGCGGAGCAGGCTCGAAGGGCCGAATGGCCTACTCCTGCTCTTATTTTTCTATGTTTCTACCCTCTAATGTTGGGTTTTTAAAAAGCATAGTTTATGCAAAAATATTTTTAAAAGCCGAGATGATAGATAGTTAAGATGCTAATAAACTGGTTTTGATGTTGTTTCCTCATAGACTGTAAATGAGCAATTAGCCTGTCTCAGCAATCGAAAAACCATCTCGCACCCATTGTATTACAAAGTCTTTGATCCTTTGTGGGTTGTGAACAAAGATATAAGATCGAGGCTAGGACATAGGCTGTCAGAGATGTTCTTTTTGGAATAAAGCTGTGAAGGCAATTTTGTTAAAGGGAAAGCTGTAAGGGCTTTCACTGGTGAAAATGGTAGAAATACTAGAGAATAGTTAGAAGTGATCTTATTTAAGTCAAGTAAGCCAACCCACTGGTGTGGCTTAATGTATGTTTTTTATTTTGTAACATTAGTCAAAGATAAATTGTACAGATTTGTGGTGTATGTGCCTTTAAGAGCCCCCTGTGTGCTGTAATGCCGGTGATGGCCACTCGGGCTATATAAGCCTGTGTAGTGTCTTGTATCTGTTAGTTCACCTCCAGACTTTGTTCAGTAAACACCTGTGAAACCAACTCCTGCATTCCGTGTCTCTATTAACACACGGATACAACAGTGGCGACGAATTCGAAACGGACTTACCTGCAATTCGGCAGCACCTCAAGGAGATCGATTCCTCAGACGAAAGTCAAAGAAAAACAAGAAAGAAAAAAAAACCGTGGTTTCACCAGCTAGCCGAGCTGGTGGCAGGTACTGCAATAATCCTTCCTGGGCGGCGGGCTGGGGCTCCATCGGCTGGCTCTGCAGCGGGGCCGAGCAGCGAAGGCGGAGGCAAACAGAGACAGAAGGGGGGAGCACTCGGGAGACGGCTAGTGCTATAAAGCAGGTCGGCGTTCGGACCAAACAGAGGGAGGGAAAAGCCCCAGAGAGTCCGGCGGGAACGAGTCTCCACCTAATGAAAAAAAAACCTATGTAAATAAAAACCGCGGAGAACAGCGTTGTCAGCAGCAGCAGCGGCGGGAAAGCACGGGAAGCACCATTTTTTTTCTGCAGGGAAGAAAGGAAAGCGCGGGAGGTGCCATTTTTTTTTCAGGATGCCTAAGGCTGGCAATATTAATGCTTTCGATAGCGATATAGAGGATTGGACCACATATGTGGAAAGACTGGAGGTATATTGCACAGCAAATGAAATAGAAGATGATAAAAAGGCATCAGTACTTCTAAATCTAATGGGCGCAAGGACATACAGGCTGTTACGAAACTTAATCACTCCAGCCAAACCAAAGGACAAGAATTTTAAGGAAATTGTTGATACCCTACAGGAGCACTTAAACCCAACACCGCTGCTGATAGCGGAACAATTCAAATTCTTCAAGAGGAATCAGCACAAGAATGAAAGTAACGCTGATTACCTCACCGAATTAAGGAAGCTGTCAAAGCACTGCCAATTCGGGGCAGGACTGGCAGATTCTCTTCGAGACAAATTCGTCTGCGGTCTCCTAAGTGAAGGAACACAGAAAAGGCTACTTTCTGAGAAAGATTTGACACTGGACAAGGCTTTCAGTATGGCTGTATCATATGAAGCAGCCGCAAGAGGAGCTGCAGAGATACAGCAAAAGCCACAGGACTTCGGCACCCATGAAATGACACGGGGTTTCGAGAGATGTTATCGCTGCGGCAGATCCACCCATGACCAGAGGGACTGCTGGTTCAAGGACAAAGCATGCAGGCAATGCAGAAAGATTGGACACATTGCACGTGTATGCCGATCTGGACACAAAAAATCCACGGACAGGAAAAAAATCAATAAGGAAAAGTACAGAAAGGTACAAATGATGACGGACAGTAGCTCCGAAGACCAGAAGAGCGATAGCGACTCCGGAAACAAGAGACTAAGCTGTCTCAAATTACATAATGTAATTGCCAAAGAAGATTACCAGACCATTTGGGTTACCCTCACGATAGCGGGGTCCCCAGTTAAAATGGAGCTAGATACAGGATCAGCTCTGACCGTCACAAGTCGACAGGATTACGAGCGGCTATTTCCGCATATACCTTTGAAAGACACATCCATTATCTTGAAAACATATACGGGGCAGAAAGTATACCCCAAAGGGAAAATAAAGGTGCCTGTTGTATACAACGGCAAGGAAATACAGAAATTGTATTTATACGTTCTGCAAGATGGTGGTCCACCGCTGTTGGGACGTGAATGGATCAGGAAGATACGTTTAGACTGGCACTCCATTCAGGCACTGACGGTGACCAGTAAGAAAAAAAATGATGATGACGTCATACCTGAACGAATAAAAGACATCTTGGCCAACGCCAAGGAAGTGTTTCAACAGGAACCAGGAACCTTGAAAGGCGTCACCGCCTCAATAAAAGTGGAAGATGCGGCAATTCCCAAGTTTTTTAAGGCAAGGCCGGTGCCATGCGCAATTCGTCCAGCAGTCGAGGCAGAGCTGGAGAATTTGGAAAAGGCAGGCGTATTATCCTAGATAGATTGGAGCGAGTGGGCAACACCCATCATCCCGGTCATGAAGAAAAGGTTGAATAATGATAAATCTGAAGAACAGAGAAAAATTTGCATCTGTGGGGACTTCAAGGTGACTGTAAACCCGGTCCTTCACACGGTACAGTATCCTCTTCCGAGGATAGAAGATATTTTCGCCTCACTATCCGGAGGGAAACGTTTCACCAAAATTGACTTGGCACAGGCATATCTACAGATGGAGGTTGAAGAGGCCTCTAAAAAGTATCTCACGATAAATACACACAAAGGCCTGTACCAGTACAATCGACTGGTTTTCGGAGTAGCATCAGCTCCAGCTATCTGGCAAAGAGCTATGGAGCAAGTCCTCCAAGGGATTCCGGGGACTCAATGCTACCTAGACGACATCCTTGTAACAGGAGAAAACGACAACGAGCACCTTGCCAATTTGGAGCAGGTGCTCACTAGGCTGAGAGAACGGGGCCTACGAGCAAATCGCCCCAAGCGTGAATTTTTCCAGAAACAAATATCATATTGTGGCCACATAATTAACGAGGAAGGGTTGCATAAGTCACCTGAAAAAATTGAAGCGGTCATAAAAGCCCCAGCACCTGAAAATGTCTCACAATTAAGGTCGTTCCTGGGATTGATAAATTACTATCATAAATTTTTACCGAACTTGTCAACTCTTCTGCACCCTCTTAATGAACTGCTACAAATGGGAGTAATTTAGAAATGGAGCGAAGACTGTAAACGTGCCTTCCATAAAGGCAAAGGCCTGATCACGTCCAAGGAAGTTTTGGCTCATTACAACCCATCACTGCCAAGCAGACTGGCGTGCGATGCATCCCCTTACGGCGTAGGAGCGGTATTATTGCATAGATTCCCTGATGGCTCGGAGCGGCCAATAGCTTTTGCGTCACGCTCATTGAACTCAGCTGACCGTAACTATGCCCAGATCGACAGGGAAGCACTTAGCCTGGTATGGGGAGTGAAGAAATTCAACCATTACCTACACGGACAAAAATTTACCTTGTTCACTGACCATCAACCCCTCGTCTCCATATTCAACCCTAAAAAGGGTGTTCCCATTATGACAGCGCAAAGGCTACAGAGGTGGCCCCTTTTCCTAGGGGCACACCAATATGACATAGAATACAAAGGATCAAAACAACATGGGAATGCTGACGGTTTATCGCGCCTACTGTTGCCAACGGTAGAAGAGGCACCTACAGTGGACCCAGTGGAGATGTTCCACTCAACCATAGTGGAATGTCTACCAGTAACAAATTCTGCCATTGAAAAGGAAACGAGAAATGACCCGACTCTCTCACGAGTCTACGATTTAACGGTGAAGGGATGGCCAGCACATGGCGAACCACTGTTGCCAGCATTCTCGCAAAGAAGAGAACAGCTGTCAGTGTGCCGAGGTACCTTGATGTGTGGATCCAGAGTGGTGATTCCACCCAAACTCCAGGATAAAGTGTTAAAGGAGCTTCACGAGGGGCATCTGGGTGTAGTCAAAATGAAGAACCTAGCCAGAGCGTTTGTGTGGTGGCCAGGTATCGATGGAGACATCGAAGAAATGACCAAGAGCTGCCTAGGATGCCAGAAGGTCCAAAACGCCCCACCACAAGCCCCTCTACATCCATGGGAGTGGCCCTCATCTCCATGGCAAAGGGTACACATCGACTTTGCTGGTCCATTTATGGACTCAATGTTCTTAATCGCGGTTGATGCACACTCCAAGTGGCCGGAGGTAATAAAGATGTCCTCCACCACCACGGAAAAAACCATCACAGTATTAAGGACCATATTTGCCAGGAATGGGCTGCCTGAACAGATCTGTTCTGATAATGGACCGCAATTTGTGTCCGAAGAATTCAGGAAGTTCTTAAAAAACAATGGGGTTAAGCACTACACGTCCGCCCCATACCATCCCGCCACCAATGGATTGGCTGAAAGGTTTGTCCAGACCTTCAAGAAGGCCATAAAGGCCATGGGTAATGAAGACATCAATCTTCAGCATAAGGTAGATAACTTCTTGTTTGCATACAGGAATGCAACACATGTGGTTGCAAACCAAACTCCCGCCATGATGTTCTTCAATAGAAGCCTAAGATGCCGGCTGGATTTGATCAAGTCAAACATCAGAAGGGACGTGGAGAACCGGCAATTTCAAGGCATGAATGAAAGGCCAACTAGAACCTTCCAGATAGGTCAACAAGTTTTGGCCCGGGGCTACCGTACCGAGAAATGGCAGCCTGGAACTATTTGCACACGACTAGGACCGCTGATGTATACCGTGGACATTGGTGAAAGCATAATAAGGCGCCATGCTGACCAGATCATAGAGTCATCCGAAAAGGGACAACCTACACCACAACTCTATATGCCTAATGATGAAGCAGAGATACCCATAGTATCTACCTCCGATCCTGTGATACTGGAACCAGATGAACCCGACACTGGCATTCAAGCCGAATCGACCTTGCCAAAAGAACCTACTACACCACCAAAAACTACTACACCACCGAGGCATTATCCGGACTGAGTCAGGAAGCCTCCAGAGAGACTGACTTATAATTGATTAACTGCAGCAAATGTGTAGATTATTGTTCTTGTAATATGTTAATTAATGATTACTTAAAATGTTATGTACTGGTTGTCTAAAAGGGGAGGAATTGTGGTGTATGTGCCTTTAAGAGCCCCCTGTGTACTGTAATGCCGGTGATGGCCACTCGGGCTATATAAGCCTGTGTAGTGTCTTGTATCTGTTAGTTCACCTCCAGACTTTGTTCAGTAAACACCTGTGAAACCAACTCCTGCATTCCGTGTCTCCATTAACACACGGATACAACAAGATTGAATTAAATGGGTTTAGTCATAATGCCTGTTCTATATGTTCACTTTACTGTAAAATAAAGCAATTATTCATTTGAAGCAAGCCTTGTCTCACTAAATGCTTGCCTTCGGAGACATTGATGGAGTATATGTGCAAAAGACATAAAATGCAGTCCAGATCACAAGGTTATGCTATTGTTATGACCCTGGGTTATGCTACCATAGAAGTACATGCATGAAAGTGTGAGTCAACTTCCATAAAGTAAGACACAGATTGCTTAAGGGAATGCCACTGAGCTGTGTTACAAATTGGGGTCAGCCCTAGATGCCACTGAACCTGGGTGGGCATCTAGGGCTGACCCCAATTTGTAACACAGCTCAAACCTTTTTCACATTTGCTGGCATTTATTATTTTAATCTTGTGTCATTAAGCATAATTTCTCATTGTAAGTTATTTTATATTTCTGTATATTGGCGATTTACAGTTCTACAGGGACATCCATCTTGGTTTTGACAATTTCCAATTATAAGTCCAATTTCCTGTTTTATCCCTATGGTTTACCAGTGCTGTCCTGTGAATATGCAGAGGCATTG
This sequence comes from Somniosus microcephalus, assembly GCF_052327205.1. NCBI lineage: Eukaryota > Metazoa > Chordata > Chondrichthyes > Squaliformes > Somniosidae > Somniosus > Somniosus microcephalus. The sequence continues at coordinate 115,614,006 of NC_140995.1, forward strand.
TGGAGTAGCCTTATTTTCTTTATTCATTCCAATTTTTGTATGTTATTTTATTTTCCCCTTTACTGATTTGCCCATGTCCAAAAACTCAGACAGGGAATCTCCTCCCAGGCCTCTGCAAAAACCACTTTAAGCCAAGTGATAGGAGCATGAATGAGCTTTGTGATATAATCTCCAATTTTTCTATCCTACTATTCTGAGAAAGCACCATACCATTTCTCTTCTCAGCATATCTCCCAGAATGTACAGGTGATCAGGAGCTTTCTCTGCAGAGAATCCTCTTGCTATTTAATGACACAGCAAACGAATACTCCATGAAAGGATGTCACCTCGTTTGACATGATCACAATAGGTTTTGTGAGATAACAGTGAACATCTATTAGAAATATAAATTACAAAGTAGGACTGTGGGAAGAAAGCTGATGCCAGAAAGCCATGAAGTGACACGAAGAAGCCACTGGTCAGGAGCTCAATCCAAATAATTATTAATAAAATAAGTAAATTAAAGAAAATTGTGTTTATATATTTGCAATCTTAATTCTCTGACTCTCCTGTTACAAGCTGTTGTATGAAGCCCAGGGCACAAATAAACATAACATTCAAAACAATATTTAATATTTTTCTAAACAATATCAACTCCTAGACAGTTGAATTTTGAGCATGCTTGGCTCACAAAACAAAATTAGAAATAGTGATACAAATGTCAAGAAAAGTAACAGAAATAAAATACACCAAGGAAGCATTTTTCTTCTAATTTTCTAAAGCTTTCTCTGTATTGTACTTTGTTTTCTCCAAAGTAATTTAAAGGCTGTCATAAAAGACATTGGGGGAAAAATTGGGTTGCGTTGCGCCTCCAGTTAGATGAATTATCGTTTGACAACTCTGTGAAGCTGTCAAACAGTGACATTCTTTAGTTTGATGAAGACTTGAATTCAAGACCTCATCAAACAGTTTTCTTTTGCAGAAATGAGATGGTTGTTGCATTTGAGAATGCAATGGCCATCTGTCATCTCTACCGCGGAGGTGCGAGACTCTCCGCGTACACACTGATTGAAGCCTGCAGGAAGAAACAAAGATAAGTACACTTTTTCTAACACTTTGCACTTACCTCAGATACTCACCTCTCCATGCTTGCACCCATCACTCACCTCCACAGCACACTTTTGGACCCCTCCGACCCCCTCAGACCCACTACTCGCCTCAGTGATCCTGGCGGGTTTCGGAGCCTTCGGGAAGCCCGCACTTGTGTGGGCAAAATGGCGATAAGCCTATTTTCTGCTTATTAACTACCTGTTAACAGGCAGTTAAGTGGCTTTAATCCCTTCCCGTCTCCAAGGAGATGGGACCCGGCGCGGGACAGCTACCTTCCTCCTGGCAAGATGGCACGGAGGCGGGTTGGGCACCCGCCCCCAAATTCTGCCATTTTCCTGGCAGTCCCGCCTCCAAACCTGCCTCCCCAGGGCTGGCAAAATCCAGCCCATTGTTTCTTTCCTTTACTCTTGTTACCACACCGTAAGTGACCAATCTAGTCGAATTGAATTTCGAAATCCTAGGTCAAGACACCAACGCCGCGGCACGAGGGACAATGCAGTCTGTCTTACATTTTATTATAATATTTTTTATTTTGCCAAAATGTTTATAATTATATTTTTTCCTCTTTTTAATCTACTTTTCTTGGTTCATTATAAAAAACATTTACCCTTTATTTTTGCATCCTCAGCATACAAAAGAATTATCCAAACTGGGGAAACACTCCCTGTTCATCTTTCTTTTTGTCGTCCTTTCATGTCATAATCTCCCCAGCCCTGCACTTTCATCTCATTAGTTATTTATCCTCCCATTGTGAGCAACGGTATTCAACTGGTGTTCCACATTTTAAGTTTTTACAGCTTTCCTTTAACTAACTGTAAATAACTTAGATTCCTGATATACAAAATCACCATGGTTTCTTTACCCTCTTAAGGGCAATAATATCCTTTCTATGATTAGGTGATCAGAACAACACACAGTACTGAAGACAGTGTCTAACCCTTAATTTGTATATAGTTTGAAATTCTTTGGCTTTCTTGTAGACAGGACCAAGAATGTTCACCAGTTATAGCAACTGTTAGTTTGGTTGCAAAATATTAGATAAAGCCATCACCAAGAATATATAACAGGATGGATAGTAAAATGTATTTGTTTGTGTTATATAATTTCAAAGCTCATCCTATTTGTGCTGTAACCACCTCTTGGCTCAACATGCAAAGGATTTCTCTGGGTTCTCTGTAGAGAGCAGTTACTTCAACGTAGATACATTCATGAAATGAAAGTATTATTGTGAAAGTTGAACTCCAAAGAATGAGAGACCACACATAAGGCGTGAAGTTTGACATCTAAAATATCTTCACAATACCTGAGGCTGGCTGATAAATGGTATCTTTTTTTCTCTCTCTCTCTCACGCACTCACATTCTCTCTTTTACACACACACGCAACCTTTTGCTCTGTATTTGGTTTGATCTTCATCCATTACCAACTATAATCAAACAGTACGTGAACCATTCTCTATCTCACTAGTGATTCCTACATTTCTTAGTTCAGTGCTATTCACAAATCATCATCTACACCAATTAGGCTGGCAGAAAGTAAGTTTTCTCATAGGCGCTCAAATACCTGAGGTTTCTATGTAAATAAAGTATTGCCAGGTATTTTAGGGCAGCATGTTTATGATACACTGCTTGATTAAGTACAACATTACAACATTTTACATTGAATGAGCCCTCTTTAAGGAAAAACCCTGTATGTGAAATTGACTATTGTGTTTTCTGATATATTAATAGTTATGATGAAAGTATGTTTAACAGTCAAAACAAAATGACCGTAATGCAATAAAGCTATCATGTTTAGGAAGTACACTGTAACTACTACTTACCCTGTTTGCCTAGTACATAACAATGAATTGTTTCCTGTTCTCTTAAGCATAGCTCTGTTTTCTTATAAAACTTGATACTCTATACTTCAGGGTGGCCTAAGTGTAGACTAGTGAAATACATGGTAAAACTTGCTGCATAAACATAAGAAACTGTAGGTTCCCAAGATGCCATCATAACAACTATTTAATTCTTAAAGCAGAAACTTAAGTACATCATGCCCCATAATGTCGTGAAACGAATATGTTTGTAATATGGTTATACTCCAAACCACCCTTTCTAAATTAAAATTTGACTTGGTTTTGAATCTGTACTGCTAGGACAATTTGGCAAAAAAGTTAAGTTCCTCTTTCATTTTTCCAATTACTTGTAATTTAAAAGAACACAGACTTGAACCTTATGAAGCATCTGGATTTAATACCCAAATATTTCAAATGTTCTTTCTTTACAGAACAGGATGCCTTTGGTAAAAAAAAACATAATTTATATATTTATGATTCTCTCTGCTTTGGAGATGTTTGCCTCAAGAAAGCTATAGTATCAGGCCTGGAAACACACATCAACATGAAGTGATGACTTACAATGTTTGAGAGAATGGTAGGTTGTTTTGGCTTGTATTCGCTCTGTAGTATTAATCCAGTGCTAAGATAGGGGCCAAGTGAATCAGCAGATATTTTAACACTCTCATATTTCTCTTTCATTTTATTAAAACCTGACTGTACGCTAGAGAAGCAATGTGAACTGCTGTACTGAAGCAGCCAGCAGCTGGCTTAGATACATAAAGGATAATCTCACAAGGTGACACTGCCAGTGAGGGACCTTACTAGCAGCAAGCGTGGGTAGATAATTGGAGTTGCAGTATGGTAGTTCTAGCCCCTTCCCACGCTTGTCACTAGCAGGACATTGGCAGTGGAACCTTGCCAAATTACCCCTAGAGAGCTCTAGTACTATCTGCTGTACAAAGTAAGCAGTTACCCATACTTTTACGAGTACATTGCATCAGCCATTCTGAGAAGTGGGAGCAGTGCCGAATACAGAAAAGAGATTTGTAAATAAAAATGTTTGGAAATGCAGCATTTGACTTCTTGATGATATAAAGAATTAGAAATGTTCATCTGGTGTGCCTGATCAAAACATGTTTTTGCTTTAATGCATACTATTGTTATTCACTAATTTATGCACTTAAATGAACATAGGAACATAGGAATTACTAGACGAAAAAGACCAAGGCACATCTAGTTTGCCTTCTACCATCCTGGTAGTCGCGTGATAGAATGATAATGGAGTTGTTGACTAATCATAGCAAACAATCTCTATCAATGAGTCTACAACAGACCCAGACATGAGGTGAGGAAAACCCCAGTGGTGGAAAGCTTTAGGAACCATAGGTCCAAACTCACCTGTTCCTCCCAAGCATGCGACACTTACCCAATATCCCAAAATGTTATTTTCTGAAAGAAATCTATCTAATTTGCATTTGAATAAATCAATACTAACTGCTTCCACCATCTCCCGAGGGAGCCTGTTCCATACATTGACTACTCGCTCACTGAAATATTGTTTCCACAAATTAGTTTCAAATTTACTCCCCTTCAAGCACAGGCCAGTCCTCTGGTTCTTCTGTTCTGTACAACTTTGTCATGGTTTACATTATCTTACAAAGAATTATCTGGAATGTACAGCACAAAACAGGCCATTCAGCCTAACTGGTTCACGCCAGCTCTGTACGAGCCTCCTCCCACCCTTCTTCATCTAACTCCATACCCTCTATTCCTTTCTCCCTCATGTGTTTATCTAGCTTCCCCTTAAATGGATCTATGCTATTCACCTCAACTACACCTTGTGGTAGTGAGTTCCACATTCTAACCACTCTCTGAGTAAAGAAGTTTCTCCTAAATTCCCTATTAGATTTATTAGTGACTATCTTATATTTATGGCCCCTAGTTTTGGTCTCCCCCACAAGAGAAAACATCTTCTCTATTAAACTCTTTCATAATCTTAGAGACCTCTATCAGGTCACCTCTCAGCCTTCTCTTTTCTGGAGAAAAGAGCCCCAGCCTGTTCAATCTTTCCTGATACAGGTAGTTATACCTCTAAATTCTGGCATCATCCTTGTAAATCTTTTTTGCACTGTCTCCAATGCCTCTAAAATCAAAACTGGAAATACTCAGCAGGTCAGGCAGCATCTGTGGAGAGAGAAACAGAGTTAACGTTTCAGGTCGATGACCTTTCGTCAAAACTGGAAAAAGTTAGAGATGTAATAGGTTTCAAGCAAGTATAGAGGCAGGGAAAGGAAGGAGGGGAGGAAACAACAAACGGGATGGCAGGAGAGATTAAATGACAAAAGTGATGATAGTGCAAGGTGAAAGGAGATGGTAATGGGACAAGGAACAAAAGATGGGTCTAGAGTAGGTGTAAATGGGAATATCAGCATCACCACCAACAACTGCTATCCGAAAAAATGTGGGCAAAGGTTATGATCTGAAATTGTTGAACTCAATGTTGTAAAGTGCCTCATCCAAAGATGAGGTGCTGTTCCTCGAGCTTACATTGAGTTTCACTGGAACAGTGTAGGAGGCCAAGGACGGAGAGGTCTGAGTGGAAGTGGGGCGGAGAATTAAAATGACAGGCGACCGGAAGCTCAGCGTCACACTTGCGGACTGAATGGAGATGTTCCGCAAAGCTGACACCCAATCTGCGTTTGGTCTCCCCAGTGTAGAGGGGACCACATCATGAGCAGCGAATACAGTATACTAAATTAAAAGAAGTACAAGTAAATTGCTGTTTCACCTGGAAGGAGTGTTTGGGTCCCTGGACGGTGGGAAGGGAGGAGGTAAAAGGGCAGGTGTTGCATCTCCTGCGCTTGCACGGGAAGGTGCCGTGGGAATGGGAGTGGATGTTGGGGGTGATAGAGGAGTGGACCAGGGTATCTCAGAGGGAATGGTCCTTTTGGAATGCTGAAAGGGGAGGGGAAGGGAAGATGTGTTTGGTGGTGGGATCATGCTGGAGGTGGCGGAAATGGCGGAGCATGATCGGTTGAATGTGGAGGCTGGTGGGGTGGAAGGTGAGGACAAGGGGAACCCTATTGTGGTTCCAGGAGGAAGGGGCAGGGGTGAGGGCAGAAGTGCAGGAAATGGAACGAACACAGTCGAGGGCCCTGTCAACCACAGTGGAGGAGAATGCTTGGTTGAGTAAAAAGGAAGACGTATCGGAAGCATTGGTATGGAAGGTGGCATCGTCGGAACAGATGCGGCAGAGATGGAGAAACTGGGAGAATGGAATAGAGCCCTTACAGGAAGCAGGGTGGGAGGAAATGTAGTCATGGTAGCTGTGGGAGTCAGTGGGCTTATAGTGGATATTGGTCGATAGCCTATCCACAGAAATGGAGGCAAAGAAGTTGAGGAAGGGAAGGGAAGAGTTGGAGATGGATCATGTGAAGGTGAGGGAAAGGTGGGAATTGGAAGCAAAGTTGATGAAATTTTTCAGTTTGGGGTGAGAGCAGGAAACGGCACCGTTACAGCCATCAATGTACCGGAAAAAGAGGTGAGGGAGGGGAACTGAGTAGGACTGGAACGAAGAATGTTCTACATATCCCACAAAAAGGCAGGCATAGCTAGGACCCACATTGTCCCATTACCATCGCCTTTCACCTTGCACGATCATCTCTTTTGTCATTTCATCTCTCCTGCCATCCCGTTTGTTGTTTCCTCCCCTCCCTCCTTTCCCTGCCTCTATGATCCATAGCAACACCTTTTATTTGGAGGAAATGAGTGGAGTCAAAGCAGAAATTATTCAATATAAGAACAAGTTCAGCCAGGCAGAGGAGGGTGGTGGTGGATGGGGACTGGTTGGGCCGCCATTCAAGGAAGAAGCGGAGAGCCCTCACAGGCTGTCCTGCTGGGGAATGGAGGTTTTAGAGGGATTGGACGTCCTTGGTGAAAAGGAGACGTTTAGGGCGAGGAAACTGGAAACTTTTAAAGTGGCGGAGGGCGTCGGAAGCGGATGTAGGTAGGAAGAGACTGGATAAGGGGAGAAAAAAAAGTTGAGATAGGAAGAAATCAGTTCCCTGGGCAAGGAATGTCTGAAACGATGGGTCTACCAGGGCAGTCCTGTTTGTAGATCTAGGGAAGGAGGTAGAAGCGGGCTGTGTGGGGTTGGGGGTCTATGAGATTGGAGACCATTGAGGGAAGCTCTCCAGAGGAGATGAGGCCAGTGACAGTCTTGGAAATGATGGCTTGATGTTCGGTCATGGTCCAGGGAGAGGTGAATGGCCTCCTTCTGTGCTATATCATTCCATGATTCTATGAGTACGCCAAGTGTGGTCTAACCAAGGTTCTATACAAGTTTAATATAACTTCTCTGCTTTTCAATTCCGTTCAATCTAGTCTGTTTAGAATCCTAAAAGCAGCAATCATATCAACTCTCAACCTTGTTTCCAGTGAGAACCTGCCCAATTTATATAATCACTCCTCATAATCTAATCCCCCCATCCCCTCAATCATTATAGTTGTTCTCTTCTGTGTCCTTTCAATAACCACATTAAGCAGAGACTCACAGAAAAAAATTACATTGCTTAAAGACTGACTGTCACTCTGGGGTTTTATTTTCAAAATCATAACATTACACACCATTTTGACTAATATTTTTATTTCCAGGAAGTTCCAACCCATGCTGAGGTAAAGTTCCATGGGTACAGGTCATCTCCAGATCATTCTTCACACGTACTCCTAGGCAGTGACAGTTGACAGGTTATTCAACAGTGAGAGTGGGAACCCTGACTGATGGTTCCCTCTCTAGCCCAGGGACACAGAACCCTGACTGATGGTTCCCTCTCTAGCCCAGGGACACAGAACCCTGACTGATGGTTCCCTCTCTAGCCTAGGGACACAGAACCCTGACTGATGGTTCCCTCTCTAGCCCAGGGACACAGAACCCTGACTGATGGTTCCCTCTCTAGCCCAGGGACACAGAACCCTGACTGATGGTTCCCTCTCTAGCCCAGGGACACAGAACCCTGACCGATGGTTCCCTCTCTAGCCCAGGGATACAGAACCCTGACCGATGGTTCCCTCTCTAGTCCAGGGGCACAGAACCCTGACTGATGGTTCCCTCTCTAGTCCAGGGGCACAGAACCCTGACTGATGGTTCCCCCTCTAGCCCAGGGACACAGAACCCTGACTGATGGTTCCCTCTCTAGCCCAGGGACACAGAACCCTGACTGATGGTTCCCTCTCTAGTCCAGGGACACAGAACCCTGACTGATGGTTCCCTCTCTAGTCCAGGGGCACAGAACCCTGACTGATGGTTCCCTCTCTAGCCCAGGGACACAGAACCCTGACCGATAGTTCCCTCTCTAGCCCAGGGTCACAGAATCCTGACTGATGGTTCCCTCTCTAGTCCAGGGACACAGAACCCTGACTGATGGTTCCCTCCCTAGTCCAGGGACACAGAACCCTGACCGATAGTTCCCTCTCTAGCCCAGGGACACAGAACCCTGACTGATGGTTCCCTCTCTAGCCCAGGGTCACAGAACCATGACTGATGGTTCCCTCTCTAGTCCAGGGACACAGAACCCTGACTGATGGTTCCCTCTCTAGCCCAGGGACACAGAACCCTGACCGATAGTTCCCTCTCTAGCCCAGGGACACAGAACCCTGACTGATGGTTCCCTCTCTAGCCCAGGGTCACAGAACCCTGACTGATGGTTCCCTCTCTAGTCCAGGGACACAAAACCCTGACTGATGGTTCCCTCTCTAGCCCAGGGTCACAGAACCCTGACTGATGGTTCCCTCTCTAGCCCAGGGAGACAGAACCCTGACTGTTGGTTCCCTCTCTAGTCCAGGGACACAGACCCCTGACTGATGGTTCCCTCTCTAGCCCAGGGAGACAGAACCCTGACTGATGGTTCCCTCTCTAGTCCAGGGACACAGAACCCTGACTGATGGTTCCCTCCCTAGTCCAGGGACACAGAACCCTGACCGATAGTTCCCTCTCTAGCCCAGGGACACAGAACCCTGACTGATGGTTCCCTCTCTAGCCCAGGGTCACAGAACCCTGACTGATGGTTCCCTCTCTAGTCCAGGGACACAGAACCCTGACTGATGGTTCCCTCTCTAGCCCAGGGACACAGAACCCTGACCGATAGTTCCCTCTCTAGCCCAGGGACACAGAACCCTGACCGATGGTTCCCTCTCTAGCCCAGGGTCACAGAACCCTGACTGATGGTTCCCTCTCTAGTCCAGGGACACAAAACCCTGACTGATGGTTCCCTCTCTAGCCCAGGGTCACAGAACCCTGACTGATGGTTCCCTCTCTAGCCCAGGGAGACAGAACCCTGACTGATGGTTCCCTCTCTAGCCCAGGGTCACAGAACCCTGACTGATGGTTCCCTCTCTCGCCCAGGGACACCGAACCCTGACCGATGGTTCCCTCTCTAGCCCAGGGACACAGAACCCTGACTGATGGTTCCCTCTCTAGCCCAGGGACACAGAACCCTGACTGATGGTTCCCTCTCTAGCCCAGGGACACAGAACCCTGACCGATGGTTCCCTCTCTAGTCCAGGGACACAGAACCCTGACCGATGGTTCCCTCTCTAGCCCAGGGACACAGAACCCTGACCGATGGTTCCCTCTCTAGTCCAGGGACACAGAACCCTGACTGATGGTTCCCTCTCTAGTCCAGGGACACAGAACCCTGACTGATGGTTCCCTCTCTAGCCCAGGGACACAGAACCCTGACTGATGGTTCCCTCTCTAGCCCAGGGACACAAAAGCCTTTTGTAGCAATCCTAACACCAACTAGGCTGAAAACAGCCAACTCAATAGAGACTGGGAATCAAACATGGGGACCTTCTGGACCTGTATGTCTCAGCTACCTACTGTCTCTACTACCAGGGATGCAAATTTTGAGTTATTTGCTTAATTTTGTCTGCTTTCTGATTTCTAAGCTGTGGGGTAGAAATTGGTTATGGCCCGTTTCCAGGTCCGTAACCAGCAACACGGCGACAGGAAGGTCTGATGCGTGAAATTGGTCCTCTGGCCTCATTAACATTTTTTATATGAGCCACTGGTTGTGCAATTAAAAAGGACGAATATCCAGGTAAGTCCTGGGAAGGAGGTGGGGGTTGGAGCGGGCAATGCGGAAGGGTGATTGTGAGCACTCCTGCTGCTTCTGGCTCCACTGGAATGGTTTTTACATTAAAAAAAATAGATTTTACCTTCTGTTGATGGCCGCTGCTTAGGCCGTAGGAGCTGCTGAAGAATCCTAAGCAGAGCAGGCTTGGTGCCTGCTCCACTCATCAAAAGCAAATTTCACAGAAAGGTCCTTAAACAGGATTTAGGCCCCTCATTAACATATGCAAGGGGCCCAATATTTGTTTTAGGCAGCCGCTTGCGACACCTAAAGAAAGGGCCTGACGAATTTAGCAGTGTCCCAAACGCAAACACAAGTTTGGTGCTGGCAGTCCCACTGCTGAATTTTGTCAGCATAGCGCCCATCTTTGCCCAACAAACAGGCATTTATCAAGGGAAAAGAGCTGAATTATCACACCAAACTGAAGCACCTGGGATTAATGACATTGTTAATTCAGCTCAGTAAATGAATATCACATATGAAGTGCATGTACCTTTAGGAGCCCCTGTGTACTGTAATACCGGTAGTGACCTCTCGGGTATATAAGCCTGTATAGTGTCTTGTATCTTTTAGTTCACCTCCAGACTTTGTTCAGTAAACACCTGTTAAACCAACTCCTGCATTCCGTGTCTCCATTAACACACGGATACAACAGTGGCGACGAATTGGAAAGGGACTTACCTGCAATTCGGCAGCACCTCAAGGAGATCGATTCCTCAGACGAAGGTCGAAGAAAAAAAAAACTGTGGTTTCACCAGCTAGCCGGGCTGGTGGCAGGTACTGCACTAATCCTTCCTGGGCGGCGGGCTGGGGCTCGATCGGGTGGCTCTGCAGCGGGGCCGAGCAGCAAGTCGGAAGGCGGAAGCAAACAGAGACGGAGGGTGGAGCACTCGGGAGACGGCCGGCGCTGCAAAGCAGGTCGTCATTCGGACCAAGCAGAGGGAGGGAAAAATCCCAGAGAGTCCGGCGGGAACGAGTCTCCAACTATTAAAAATATCCGTGTAAATAAAAACCGCGGAGAACAGCGTTGTCAGCAGCGGCAGCGGCGGGAAAGCGCGGGAGGCGCCATTTTTTCTCGGCAGGGAAGAAAGGAAAGCGCGGGAGGCGCCATTTTTGATTTTCAGGATGCCTAAGACTGGAATATTACTGCTTTCGATAGTGATATAGAGGATTGGACCACATATGTGGAAAGAGTGGAGGTATATTTCACAGCGAATGAAGTAGAGGATGATAAAAAGGCATCGGTACTTCTAAACCTGATGGGCGCAAGGACGTACGGGCTGTTACAAAACTTAATCACTCCAGCCAAACCGATGGACAAGAATTTTAAGGAGATTGTTGATACCCTACAGGAGCACTTAAACCCAACACCGCTGCTGATAGCGGAACGATTCAAATTCTTTAGGAGGAATAAGCACAAGAATGAAAGTAACGCTGATTACCTCACCGAATTAAGAAAGCTGTCAAAGCACTGCCAATTCGGGGCAGGACTGGCAGATTCTCTACGAGACAAATTCGTCTGCGGTCTCCTAAGTGAAGGAACACAGAAAAGGCTACTTTCTGAGAAAGATTTGACACTGGACAAGGTTTTCAGTGTGGCTGTATCATACGAAGCAGCAGCAAGAGGAGCTGCAGAGATACAGCAAAAGCCACAGGACTTCGGCACCCATGAAATGACACGGGGTTTCGAGAGATGTTATCGCTGCGGCAGATCCACCCATGACCAGAGGGACTGCTGGTTCAAGGACAAAGCATGCAGGCAATGCGGAAAGATGGGACACATTGCACGTGTATGCCGATCTGGAAACAAAAAATCCACTGACAGAAAAAAAATCAATAAGGAAAAGTACAGAAAGGTACAAATGATGACGGACAGTAGCTCCGAAGACCAGAAGAGCGATAGCGACTCCGGAAACAAGAGACTAAGCTGTCTCAAATTACATAATGTAATTGCCAAAGAAGATTACCAGACCATTTGGGTTACCCTCATGATAGCGGGGTCCCCAGTTAAAATGGAGCTAGATACAGGATCAGCTCTGACCGTCACAAGTCGACAGGATTACGAGCGGCTATTTCCGCATATACCTTTGAAAGACACATCCATTATCTTGAAGACATATAGGGGCAGAAAGTATACGCCAGAGGGAAAATAAAGGTGCCTGTTGTATACAATGGCAAGGAAATACAGAAGTTGTATTTATACATTCTGCAAGATGGTGGTCCACCGTTATTGGGGCATGAATGGATCAGGAAGATACGTTTAGACTGGCACTCCATTCAGGCACTGACGTTGACCAGTAAGAAAAAAAATGATGATGACATCATACCTGAACGATTAAAAGACATCTTGGCTAACGCCAAAGAAGTGTTTCAACAGGAACTAGGAACCTTGAAAGGCATCACCGCCTCAATAAAAGTGGAAGATGCAGCAATTCCCAAGTTTTTTAAGGCAAGGCCGGTGCCATATGCAATTCGCCCAGCAGTCGAGGCAGAGCTGGAGAATTTGGAAAAAGCAGGCGTGTTATCCAAGGTAGAGTGGAGCGAGTGGGCAACACCCATCATCCTGGTCATGAAGAAAACATTGAATAATGATAAATCTGAAGAGCAGAGAAAAATTCGCACTGTGGGGACTTCAAGGTGACTGTAAACCCGGTCCTTCACACGATACAGTATCCTCTTCCAAGGATAGAAGACATTTTCGCCTCACTATCCGGAGGGAAATGTTTCACCAAAATTGACTTGGCACAGGCATATCTACAGATGGAGGTTGAGGAGGCCTCTAAAAAGTATCTCACGATAAACACACACAAAGGCCTGTACCAGTACAATCGACTGGTTTTCGGAGTAGCATCAGCTCCAGCTATCTGGCAAAGAGCTATGGAGCAAGTCCTGCAAGGGATTCCGGGGACTCAATGCTACCTAGACGACATCCTTGTAACAGGAGAAAACGACAACGAGCACCTTGCCAATTTGGAGCAGGTGCTCACTAGGCTGAGAGAACGGGGCCTACAAGCAAATCGTCCCAAGTGCGAATTTTTCCAGAAACAAATATCATATTGTGGCCATATAATTAACGAGGAAGGGTTGCATAAGTCACCTGAAAAAATTGAAGCGGTCATAAAAGCCCCAGCACCTGAAAATGTCTCACAATTAAGGTCGTTCCTGGGATTGATAAATTACTATCATAAATTTTTACCGAACTTGTCAACTGTTCTGCACCCTCTTAACGCACTGCTACAAACGGGAGTAATTTGGAAATGGAGCGAAGACTGTAAACGTGCCTTCCATAAATGCAAAGACTTGATCACGTCCAAGGAAGTGTTGGCTCATTACAACCCATCACTGCCAATCAGACTGGCGTGCGATGCATCCCCTTACGGCGTAGGAGCGGTATTATCTCATAGATTCCCTGATGGCTCGGAGCGGCCGATAGCTTTTGCGTCATGCTCATTGAACTCAGCTGAGCGTAACTATGCCCAGATCAACAGGGAAGCACTCAGCCTGGTGTGGGGAGTGAAGAAATTTAACCATTACCTACACGGACAAAAATTTACCTTGTTGACTGACCATCAACCCCTCGTCTCCATATTCAACCCTAAAAGGGGCGTTCCTATTATGACAGCGCAAAGCTACAGAGGTGGTCCCTTTTCCTAGGGGCACACCAATATGACATAGAACACAAAGGATCAAAACAGCATGGGAATGCTGACGGTTTATCGCGCCTACTGTTGCCCACGGTAGAAGAGGCACCTACAGTGGACCCAGTGGAGATGTTCCACTCAACCATAGTGGAATGTCTACCAGTAACAAATTCTACCATTGAAAAGGAAACGAGAAATGACCCGACTCTCTCACGAGTCTACGATTTAACGGTGAAGGGATGGCCAGCACATGGCGAACCACTGTTGTCAGCATTCTCGCAAAGAAGAGAACAGCTGCCAGTGTGCCGAGGAACCTTGATGTGTGGATCCAGAGTGGTGATTCCACCCAAACTCCAGGATAAAGTGCTAAAGGAGCTTCACGAGGGGCATCTGGGTGGAGTGAAAATGAAGAACCTAGCCAGAGCGTTTGTGTGGTGGCCAGGTATCGATGGAGACATCGAAGAAATGACCAAGAGCTGTCTAGGATGCCAGAAGGTCCAAAACGCCCCACCACAAGCCCCTCTACATCCATGGGAGTGGCCCTCATCTCCATGGCAAAGGGTACATATCGACTTTGCTGGTCCATTTATGGACTCAATGTTCTTAATCGCGGTTGATGCACACTCCAAGTGGCCGGAGGTAATAAAGATGTCCTCCACCACCACGGAAAAAACCATCACAGTATTAAGGACCATATTTGCCAGGAATGGGTTGCCTGAACAGATCTGTTCTGATAATGGACCGCAATTTGTGTCCGAAGAATTCAGGAAGTTCTTAAAGAACAATGGGAATAAGCACTACACGTCCGCCCCATACCATCCCGCCACCAATGGATTAGCTGAAAGGTTTGTCCAGACCTTCAAGAAGGCCATAAAGGCCATGGGTAATGAAGACATAAATCTACAACATAAGGTAGATAACTTCTTGTTTGCATACAGGAATGCAACACGTGGTTACAAACCAAACTCCCGCCATGATGTTTTTCAATAGAAGACTAAGATGCCGGCTGGATTTGATGAAGCCAAACATAAGAAGGGACGTAGAGAACTGGCAATTTCAAGGCATGAATGAAAGGCCAACTAGAACCTTCCAGATAGGTCAACAAGTTTTGGCCCGGGACTACCGTACCGACAAATGACAGCCTGGAACTATTTGCACACGACTAGGACCGCTGATGTATACCGTGGACATTGGTGAAAGCATAATAAGGCGCCATGCTGACCAGATCATAGAGTCATCCGAAAAGGGACAACCTACACCACAACTTTATACGCCTAATGATGAAGCAGAGATACCCATAGTATCTACCTCCGATCCGGTGATACTGGAACCAGATGAACCCGACACTGGCATTCAAGCCGAATCGACCTTGCCAAAAGAACCTACTACACCACCGAAAACTACTACACCACCGAGGCGTTATCCAGACCGAGTCAGGAATCCTCCAGAGAGACTGACTTAGAATTGATTAACTGCAGCAAATGTGTAGATTATTGTTCTTGTAAACATGTTAATTAATGATTACTTAAAATGTTATGTACTAATTATCTAAAAAGGGAGGAATTGTAGTGTATGTACCTTTAAGAGCCCCTGTGTACTGTAATACCGGTAGTGACCACTTGGGTATATAAGCCTGGATAGCGTCTTGTATCTTTTAGTTCACCTCCAGACTTTGTTCAGTAAACACCTGTTAAACCAACTCCTGCATTCCGTGTCTCCATTAACACACGGATACAACAACATATATAACTCAATGTACATACACTTCCACAGAAGCTCAGCGTAAGCTCGAGGAACAGCACCTCAACTTTCGATTAGGCACTTTACAGCCTTCTGGACTCAACATAGAGTTCAACAATTTCAGATCACAACCTCGGCCCCTATCCTATATATATTTTTTATCCACACCTTTTGTTTGTGTCTTTTCTTCTCTCCCACATGGCAGCTGTCTTTCATTCTGCCAGCGCAATTTACACTTCATCTAGAGCCATCCTTTGTTTCTTAACCTGTCCCATTACCATCTCCTTTTGCCTTGAATATCTCTTAATGTCTCTTAACCTCTCCCGCCTCCTATCCTATCACAGACCTTCCCTTTTGTTCTTTCATCCCCTCCCCCCTTTCCCAGCCACTACACTTGCTTAAAAATGTGTTCCATTTCCTGCTTTTTTTCCAGTTCTGATGAAAGGTCATCGACCTGAAATGTTAACTCTGTTTCTCTCTTCACAGATGCTGCCTGACCTGCTGAGTATCTTCAGCATTTTCTATTTTTATTTTACACTTCCACAGAACAAGCTTAAGACTGCTAATTTCTATTTAAATATTGAACCATGCTTTGATTTCTAAATTTGGGATGATTTCATGTCGCATGCATGGTTGGTCGTAGTTCTAGATAAGTACATTCACTTGACTTAAACTACTGCAGCTATTCCAGCATATCTGTGCCCGAGCAACACCATTTAAATACATGTTACAGTGGACATTCACTGTAACACCACTTTGAGCAAAAAAAATTGCATTTATTTCTGCATTTGGTTATAAATCACACGTGAGACAAGGCAATATAGGCAACTGTAAGAAATAAAATAGAGATCAACTGTCCCTTTAAGAAATTTTAGGCCAGAGCCGTATGATCTTGGCTCACTGTAACTATGTAGCTACCTCCCACCCGTTTCCAATTTTAGTTATTTTTCTCTTGCTATCAACATCTTTCATAATGTGAGCTGCTTTACTGCATATGAGAAGTAAGCACTACAAAAAGGCTGCTCAGACGTTTATTTACTTCAAGTATTCAAAAGTTGTATAAATAAACAGAGAGACATTTTCTCTGCAGTATTATGACATTGTGCTTTTCCATCTCCGACAGGGTGCAGAAAGCCTTTCTGTATGAGCACTGAGTCTGAGTGCTTCCAGAGTGTCCCACTAAACCAGTGGCTCTCAAACTTTTTTCGTTCAAGGACCCCTTTTCAAATGGATTAGTAATCACGGACTCCCCATCTAAATTATTATTGCCCCCTTGTATTGATACTGTACCAGAATCTTCTGACAATAAATTGCAATATAGCTATGGTGACATTTACAAAACGGGAAACCCTCAAGTATGTATGTATAAAATGAGAGTGATGTTAAAGCATTGATTTTTTTAAAATTGCAAATGAATTGGCTATTCAGTGTATTCAAGTGCTGCCCAGATTATTATGTCAGATTTGCTCCTTGGTCAGCCCTTGACCGTGGACAGACAGATCTAATGTAATGAATGTCCGACTTAGGGATCCAGTTCGTTTTGGTCGTATCCCGGCACTGCTGCAGCCGGCTGGTAGTCGGGACGGGATCTTTGTTTACAGACGGTCGGTTCCTCTCCCAACAGCTGGCCCTGCGCTTTTCCACCTCCGAGTCCTGTTGCTGGCGGTGGCATTGCGGCCGCTGCTGGCCCGCAGTCCTTCTCACTCCCTCCTTCTCCTCTTCCTGCAGTGCACAGCCGCTGCTGCCGCTACCATGGTAACCATTCACTGCCCAGGGGACCGCGTATCCCAGTTTGAGAATCACTGCTGTAAACCATGATTTAGTGGTCTGCAAATGTTACCAAGTTTTTGGACAAACCAAAGAAAAACAGGTTGCAGTGAGTAGCATTACTAAGATCAAAATGGCTGACACTGACCGAGACACAAGAAAGATATGGATAAAAAAGTCTCCATTCAAAGGTACTATCATCCTTAAGTACAGGTAAAACAGTTTCTGAGCATGCTGGTTTGGGGGCGGGCCGGCAGTAAAAATCCCCGAAATTGCCAGCATGTCGGGAACCCGCCGTCTCACGCATTTAACTCAGGCGCCTTTGAAGGCGCGCCATGGACCCAATCGGCAGAGGCTCGCAACCCCATTCAAGTAATTAACTGCTTGTTGAGAGACCCTTAAGAGGGTTTTTAACAGCAGCTTTTGATTTTTAATACAGGAGCACAGTATTCACGTAGCTCGGGAACCTCGCCAGTGAAGGGGAGGTGGAGGTGGAGGCTCAGTGGCCATAGTATGAGTCCATTCATTGAGAGCTGGGAAAAGCACTTAAATACGCCAACATTTACACCTTCATTTTGTCCACAGATTTAGGTGTCAGGAGCTTCCAGGTCATTTCTGCAACCTCGGAAGCCACTCTCACCACATTGCTACTTGTAAAGTCTGTGGGCTGTTTAGTTAATTAATACACAGACTCCAAGAGTAACTTAAAACAGGACTTTACTATTCGAAGGTCAGGGCGAATCTGCCCAATAATCCTGACACAGCACTTATATACCGGTGTGGTCACCGTCGGTATTACAGTATACAGAAGCCAACAAAGTAGTGCAACACCTAAAGTAGTTCTCTTAAAGGTGGACGGTTACATACAATAGTTCTCTTAAAGGTAGACGGGTACATACACTACAATCCTCCCTTTTTAGCTTACAACATACTGATTCCCCATTAAACATACATTATAACATATATACAACTTTATGCAAGACAGTTCACAGATTCAGTCTCTCTGGAGGTTTCCGGACTCTGTCCGGATAACGCCTCGGTGGTGTCGTAACTCCTGGCGGGGTAGTAGGTGCTTCTGGCAAGGTCGATTCGGCTTGAAGGACAGTGTCAGGTTCATCTGATTCCAGTATTACCAGATCGGAGGTAGGTGTTCTGGGTATCTCTGTCTCAACATTAACCGTGTAAGGTGGTGGAGTAGGTTGGCCATTTGTGGCTGACCCTATGATCTGGTCAACATGGCGCCTTATTATACTGTCCCCAATGTCCACCGTATACATCAACGGCCCTAGCCTTTATCCAATAGTTCCAGGCTGCCATTTCTCGGTACGGTAGTCCCGGGCCAAAACTTGTTGACCTATCTGAAAAGATCTAGTTGGCCTTTCATTCATGCCCTGGAATTGCCGGTTCTCTACGTCCCTTCTGACGTTTGGCTTAAGCAAATCCAGCCGGCACCTTAGTCGTCTATTAAAAAACATCATGGCGGGAGTTTGATTTGTGACCGCATGTGTTGCATTCCTGTACGCCAACAAGAAGCTATCCACCTTATGTTGTAAGTTAATGGCTTCATTACCCATGGCCTTTATGGCCTTCTTGAAGGTCTGGACAAACCTTTCAGCCAATCCATTGGAGGCGGGATGGTATGGGGCTGACGTGTAGTGCTTAACCCCATTGCTCTTTAAGAATTTCTTGAATTCTTCGGACACAAATTGCGGTCCATTATCAGAACAGATCTGTTCCGGCAGCCCATTCCTAGCAAACATGGTCCTTAACACTGTGATGGTTTTTTCCGTGGTGGTGGTGGACATCTTTATTACCTCCGGCCACTTGGAGTGTGCATCCACCGCTATTAGAAACATTGAGTCCATAAATGGACCAGCAAAGTCGATGTGTACCCTTTGCCAAGGAGATGAGGGCCACTCCCATGGATGCAGAGGAGCCTGTGGTGGCGCGTTTTGGACCTTCTGGCATCCTAGACAGCTCTTAGTGATTTCTTCGATGTCCCCATCAATGCCTGGCCACCACACAAACGCTCTTGCTAGGTTCTTCATTTTCACTCCACCCAGATGTCCCTCGTGCAGCTCCTTTAACACCTTCTGTTGAAGTTTGGGTGGAATCACCACTCTAGATCCACACATCAGGGTTCCTCGACACACTGACAGCTGTTCTTTTCTCTGCGAAAATGCTGGCAGCGTTGGTTCGCCCTGTGCTGGCCATCCCTCCACCGTTAAATCATAGACTCGTGAGAGAGTCGGGTCATTTCTTGTTTCGTTTTCGATCATCGAATTTGTTACTGGTAGACATTCCACTATGGATGAGTGGAACATCTCTACCGGGTCCACTGTAGTCGCTTCTTCTACTATCGGCAATGGCAAGCGCGATAACCCATCAGCATTTCCATGCTGTTTGGACCTTTTGTATTCGATGTCATATTGGTGTGCCCCAAGTAACACGGACCACCTCTGTAACCTTTGCGCTGTCATGGTGGAAACGGCCTTGTGAGGGTTGAATATGGACACCAACGGCTGGTGGTCTGTCAGTAATGTGAACTTCTTGCCCTGCAGGTAATGATTGAATTTCTTTACGCCCCACACAAGGCTGAGGGCCTCCCTATCTATTTGAGCATAATTTCGCTCCGCGGAGGTCAATGATTGGGACGCGAATGCCACTGGCCTTTCCGAGCCATTTGGTAACTTGTGTGAAAGTACTGCTCCAATTCCATAGGGGGAAGCATCACAAGCTAGACGAAGAGGTAACGTTGGGTTGAAATGAGCCAACACTTCTTCAGAGGTAATCAACGCCTTGCTTCTGCGAAAGGCCTTTTTACATTCCTCACTCCACTTCCATGGTACTTCTTTCCGCAACAGAGCATTCAGCGGATGCAGCACCGTGGATAGATTCGGCAGAAACTTGTGATAATAATTAATCAACCCCAAGAATGATCTTAACTGTGATACGTTTTCCGGAGCGGGGGCCTTCACGACAGCTTCTATCTTGTCAGGTGACTTGTGCAGCCCCTCTCGGTCAATGACATGACCGCAGTACGAGATCCGTTTTTGGAAGAACTCACATTTCTTGCGATTAACTCGAAGGCCATATTCCTTCAACCTAGTGAGCACCAGTTTCAAATTTGTGAGGTGTTCTTCCTCGTCTTCTCCCGTAATCAGGATATCGTCTAAGTAACACTGCGTGCTTGGAATTCCTTGTAATACCTGCTCCATGGCCCTCTGCCAAATTGCTGGAGCCGAAGCTACCCCAAAAACCAGTCTATTATAACGATACATGTGTGTTGATGGTGAGGTACTGACGCGACTCTTCCTCGACTTCCATTTGCAAGTATGCCTGTGCCAGGTCTATCTTGGTGAAGTGTTTCCCTCCAGCCAACGAAGCAAAGATATCTTCAATCCGCGGAAGCGGGTATTGTACCGTGTGAAGCACCGGATTCACTGTGATCTTGAAGTCTCCGCAGATGCGGACCTTCCCCGGTCCCCCTGGCGTGTTACTTGGTGAAGACTTCATGACGGGAACAATGGGCGTGGCCCACTCACTCCAGTCCACTTTTGACAGTACCCCTGATCGTTCAAGTTCTTCCAGTTCTGCCTCCACAGCAGGTCGTATCGCGTAAGGTACCGATCTGGCTTTGAAAAATTTTGGGCTTGCATGTTCTGCAATCTTAACCTTTGCTTTAATTCCTCGCAGTGTTCCCAGTCCTTGCTGGAATACCTCTTTAGCTTCGTCTAATATTCTGGACAACCGTTCAGGTTTGACATCTTCCTTTCTGGAATCTACCGTCATGGTGTTTAGTGAATGCCAGTCTATCTTTATTTTCCTGATCCACTCCCGTCCCAGAAGTGGTGGACCTCCCTCAGGCAACACATACAGGTCCATCCTTTGGTGCGCTTTGTCCTTGTATCTCACCTTGACTTCTATCTTTCCGATGGGGTATACTTTGTGCCCCGTGTATGTCTTCAATACTAGTTCCGTATCCCGTAGGGGAATATGCTTGAATAACTTTTTATAATCATGCTTATTCATGACCGTCAACGCCGATCCGGTGTCCACTTCCATTTTCACTTGGACTTTTGCAATCTGTAGTGTGATCCAGATAGCTTGTCGGTCAGCTTCATTACTCACATTGTGAATTCTCAGACTATCCAGTTCCTTGCAGTTGGAGTGTGAGTCCGAATTCTGTTCTTCCGGACTCTTCCTAGTCACCTCATGTACCTTTCTGTACCTCTTTTGTGGTGACTCATTATTGTTGGTCTTCTTTCCTGACCGGCATACCTTAGCTATGTGACCGAGCTTGCCACATTTCCTACATTCCTGGTTTTTAAACCAGCATTGGTTCTGGTCGTGTGTTGTCTTCCCACAACGATAGCATTTCGTTGTACCCGAAGTAATTTGCTGCACCCTGAGTGCCGCTGCCTTTAGCTGCATTTCCGCCGTTCCTTTCGCTGCGGCTTCGTTCGATGCAGCAATAAGGACAGCCTTCTCAAGTGTAAGATCGTTCTCTTCAAGCAGTCGTTTTTGTGTTTCTTCCTTCGACATCCCGCACACGAATTTGTCTCGCAATGCCTCTGTCAGATTCCCTCCAAACTGGCAGTGTTCCGCTAGTCTACGCAGTTCGACCAAGTATTCTGCGTTGCTTTCATCTTTCCTTTGCGTTCTCGCATAGAATTTGAATCGTTCCGCCAACATCAACGGTGTGGGGTTCAAGTGATCCTTCAGAACAGCCACAATATCATTGAAAGTCTGATCCGCCGGTTTAGCTGGTGATAGTAGATGCTTCAAGAGCCCGTATGTCTTCGCGCCCATCGAGTTTAGCAAGGTTATAGCTTTGTCATCTTCTTCTATTTTATTGGCCTCACAATAGGTCTCAATGCGTTCCACATACGTGGCCCAGTCTTCTACCTCGGAATTAAAATCGTTGATGTTACCACGCTTAGGCATCTTCCTCTCTTCCTGATAACACCACGAATTATTTCTTTAAATTTTCTTCTTTTTTTTCCAAGATGGCGGTTCCCGCGAAAATGGCGGTTTCCCGCGCTTATCTTCTCTCCCCGCCCACTTCAATGGCGGTTTCCCGCTTCTGTCGTCTTCTCTGCCTAATGGCGGCTTCCCGCGTTTCTTCCCCTGGCAGGAGGGGTACACTTTCCCCACGGGCGACGGCCGCTGGCTTTCAGGTTCACAGCCTGCGCGTCGGCTTCAGTGCTTTCCCTTTTCTCAGCAGGGCAACCGGCGCTGGGTACATCCCGTTGACGGCGAACAGTTTCAGCCGCTGGGCTGGCTCTCGCTCAGTTCCCCTTGCTCGGGCTCTGTCTCTCTCCCGCTCGCTCGGCTCTACCGGCGCTGGGTACACCCCGTTGACGGAGAACAGTTTCAGCCGCTGGACTGGCTCTCGCTCAGTCTCCCTTGCTCGGGCTCTGTCTCTCTCCCGCTCGCTCGGCTCTACCAGCGCTGGGTACACCCCGTTGACGGCGAACAGTTTCAGCCGCTGGACTGGCTCTCGCTCAGTCTCCCTTGGTCGGCTCTGCCTCTCCCGCTCGCTCGGCTCCCAATCGCGCCTCCCAGCCCTCTCGCAGTCCGGTGCTTCCCTCCCCGGCTGCGGCTGAGTTTTTATATCTTCCCGTGCCTACGTTCCCGGTCGCAGCGCTTCGTGGCTTCGGTTGCTGCCCGGCCTTTTTCGCCGGTCGCGGTCTAGCTGTCTCACGATGCCGTTGCGTCCCCAGCCTGTCTGTACCACGGCTTCCTTGCTCCACGCTGCCCCAGTCTCAGCGCCTCTGGGCCCGACTTCTGTCCGGCTCCTTTCCCCCTCGACCGTGGTCGAGTGCACCGCCCTTATCCTCCGGTTATTCTTTTTACTTTTCCCTTACTCACAGTCACCGTGGCCGGCTTGCTTCTCATGCTGATCGGCTCACTCCTCACCATGGCAGAAGGGACAGTCAGTGCCTGTTGCTGATGGAAGTCTTTGTCTCCGAATTCTTCCTCCTTTCCAGCTCTGTAGACTCGAGTTTTCTCCCAGCAGAATGACGAGGGCGGTTGCCTCTTCTCGACGCTCGTTAACTGCTTCGGAAGTATTGTTGCCGCAGGGTACGATCGGACTCGTCGCCACTGTAAAGTCTGTGGGTTGTTTAGTTAATTAATACACAGACTCCAAGAGTAACTTAAAACAGGACTTTACTATTCGAAGGTCAGGGCGAATCTGCCCAATAATCCTGACACAGCACTTATATACCGGTGTGGTCACCGTCGGTATTACAGTATACAGAAGCCAACAAAGTAGTGCAACACCTAAAGTAGTTCTCTTAAAGGTGGACGGTTACATACAATAGTTCTCTTAAAGGTAGACGGGTACATACACTACACTACTCATTATCAGAACATTGAGGGATTGGCCCTCTGATCTCTGCTTTACCTGCCATCTACTACATCAGCATGGGTGCCGCTTATACTGTCTCACTTTGGTCCTCAGAATCGGACCAAGATGAGCCCCAGCACCAACAACACCAGCAGCAGTACCCACAACAGCAGCCTCCTCATCAATGACCTGATGCTCCACAGGAGAGAGGAGGGCACCACATGGCTGCAGCGTGCCGGAGGCGATACCTCCAACACAGGGTATACAGGCAGAGAATGCGCTTCCTGGACATGACTGAGCAACAGTGCTTCAGGAGGCTCAGGCTATCACGCCAGGTCATCACAGACATTTATAGCTTGCTGGAACATAGAAACATAGAAGATAGGAGCAAGAGTAGGCCATTCGGCCCCTCAAGCCTGCTCCGCCATTCAATGTGATCATGGCTGATCATCCAAATTCAGTACCCGGTCCATGCTTTCTCCCCATACCCCTTGATCCCTTTAGCCTTAAGAAATATATCCAACTCCTTCTTGAATATATTTAATGAATTGGCCTCTACTGCCTTCTGTGGTAGAGAATTCCACAGGTTCACCACTCTCTGGGTGAAGAAATTCCTCCTCATTTCTGTCCTAAATGGCATACCCTTTATCCTTAGACTGTGACCCCTGGTTCTGGACTCCCCGACCATCGGGAACATCCTTCCTGCATCTAGTCTGTCCAGTCCTGTCAGAATTTTATAAGTTTCAATGAGATCCCCTCTCATTCTTCTAAACTCCAGAGAGTACAAGCCCAATCGACCCAATCTCTCCTCATACATCATTCCTGCCATCCCAGGTATCAGCCTGGTGAATCTTTGCTGAACTCCTTCCATGGGAAGAACATCCTTCCTCAGATAAGGCGACCAAAACTGCACACAATACTCAAGATGTGGTCTCACCAAGGCCCTGTACAACTGCAGCAAGACATCCTTGTTCCTGTACTCAAGCCTCTCGCTACGAAGGCCAACATAGCATTTGCCTTCTTAACCACCTGCTGCACTTGCATGCTTACCTTCAGTGACTGGTGCACAAGGCCACCCAGGTCTCGTTGCACTTCCCCTTCGCTCAATCTATTGCCATTCAGATGATAATCTGCCTTCCTGTTTTTGCCACCAAAGTGGATAACCTCACATTTATCCACGTTATATTGCATCTGCCATGCTTCTGCCCAATCACCCAACCTGTCCAAATCATCCTGGAGTTTCTCGGCATCCTCCTCACAGCACACATGCCCACCTAGCTTTGTGTCGTCTGCAAATTTGGAGATATTACATCTAGTTCCGTCGTCTAGATCATTAATATATATTGTGAATAGCTGGGGTCCAAGGACCGATCCCTGTGGCACCCCACTAGTCACTGCCTGCCACTCGGAAAAAGATCCGTTTATTCCAACTCTTTGCTTTCTGTCTGCCAACCAATTTTCTATCCAAGTCAATACCTTGCCCCCAATCCCATGTGCCTTAACTTTACACGCTAACCACTTATGCGGGACCTTATCGAAAGCCTTCTGAAAGTCCAAATATACCACATCCACTGGTTCTCCCTTATCTATTTTACCAGTTACATCCTCAAGAAATTCCAGTAGATTAGTCAAGCACGATTTACCTTTTGTAAATCCATGTTGACTTTGTCCGATCCTGTCCCTGTTTTCCAAGTGCTCAGCTATTACATCCTTTATAATGAACTCTAGCATTTTCCCCACTACCGATGTCAGGCTTACCGGTCTGTAATTCCCTGTTTTCTCCCTACCACCTTTTTTGAATAGTGGGGTAACATTAGCTACCCTCCAATCCATGGGTACTGTTCCAGATTCCATCGAATGTTGGAAGATGATCAGCAATGCACCTACTATTTCTAGGGCCAATTCCTTAAGTACCCTAGGATGTAGATTATCAGGCCCTGGGGATTTATCGGCCTTCAGTCCCATCAATTTCCTTAACACCATTTCCTTACAAATACTGATTTCTTTCAGTTCCTCCCCTTCATCAGACCCTATGTTCCCTGACATCTCTGGGAGGTTATTTGTGTCCTCCTTTGTGAAGACAGAACCAAAATATGTATTTAGTTGTTCTGCCATTTCTTTGTTCCCCATTATAAATTCCCCTGATTCTGACTGCAAGGGACCTACGTTTGACTTCACCAATCTTTTTCTCTTCACATATCTATAAAAGCTTTTACAGTCAGTTTTTATGTTCCCTGCAAGCTTACTCTCATATTCTATTTTCCCCTTCTTAATTAATCCCTTTGTCCTCCTTTGTTGAATCCCAAACTGCTCCCAATCCTCAGGTTTACTGCTTTTTCTGGCCAATTTATATGTCCTCTCCTTGGATCTTATGCTATCCCTAATTTCCCTTGTTAGCCACGATTGAATCACCTTTTTTGTTTTATTTTTATGCCAAACTGGGATGAACAATTTCTGTAGTTCATCCATGCGGTCTTTGAATGCTTGCCATTGCCTATCCACCGTCAACCCTTTGAATGACATTCCCCAATTCAGGACCCTAGTCTCTGAGTCAACTACTTCATTCTCCATCTTAATGAAGAATTCTATCATATTATGATCGCTCCGACCCAAGGGGCCTCTTACAACAAGATTGCTAATTAATTCTTTCTCATTACATAATACCCAGTCTAAGATGGCCTGATCTCTGGTTGGTTCCTCAACATATTGGTCCAGGAAACCATCCCTTAAACACTCCAGGAATTCCTCCTCCACAGTATTGTTACTAATTTGGTTAGCCCAATCTATATGTAGATTAAAGTCACCCATGATGACTGCTGTGCCATTATTGCACGCTTCTCTAATTTCCCTTTTAATGCCATCCCCAACCTCCGCATTACTGTTTGGAGGTCTATGTACCACTCCCACTAACGTTTTCTTCCCCTTGGTATTTCTCAGTTCTACCCATACAGATTCCACATCATCAGAGCTAATATCCTTCCTTACAATTGTGTTAATCCCTTCTTTAACCAGCAATGCTACCCCACCTCCCTTTCCTTTTTGCCTATCTTTCCTGAATATTGAATAACCCTGGATGTTGAGTTCCCAGCTTTGGCCACCCTTGAGCCATGTTTCCATAATCCCAATCAAATCATATTCGTTTACCTCTATTTGTGCAGCTAATTCATCCACCTTATTCCGAATGCTCCTTGCATTAAGACACAAGTCTTCAGGCTTGTTTTTTTAACGCTCCTAGACCTATTAGAATTATTATTTACTGTGGCCATGTTTGATTTACCGTTGATTTCTCTGACTGCCACTTTTGTTTTTCTCCTTCCTATCTTTTGCTTTTATCCTTGTTTCCCTTTCCTCTGTCCCCCTGTTCAGGTTCCCAACCCCCTGCCATTTTAGTTTAAACCCTCCCCGAGAGCACTAGCAAACACTCCCCTTAGGACATCGGTCCTGGCCCTGCCCAGGTGCAAACCGTCTGGTTTGAACTGGTCCCACCTCCCCCAGAACCGGTTCCAATGTCCCAGGAATTTGAATCCCTCCCCCCTGCACCATTCCTCTAGCCACGTATTCATCTGAAATATCCTTCTATTTCTACTCTGACTAGCATGTGGCACTGGTAGCAAGACCTGCTCCCCAGAGGACCTGGTGGACAGGCCTTACCAGTGGCTGTCAAAGTCACCACCGCCCTCAACTTCTCCTCAGGCTCCTTCCAGGGATCTGCAGCAGACATTTGCAGGATCTCGCGGTCGGACGCCCACAGATGCATCACCCAAGTGACCGATGTCATGCTTCACAAGTCAGCCATTTATGTCAACTTTGCCACTGATGAAGCCAGTGTTACTGAGCGGGCGCTTGGCTTTGCGGCTCTGGCTAGCTTTCCACAGGAGCAGAACATCATCAACTGCACACGTGTGGCCATGAAGGCACTCCATCATCATCCAGGAGTGTTTGTGAACCGCAATGTGCAGCTCGTCTGCAAGCATAAAAGGATCATCATGCATGTGTGCGGCAGATTCCCTGGCAGCTGTCATGACTCTTTCATGCTGCGCCAGTCCACCCTCCCTCAGCTTGTCGCACCTCCAAACAGACTTACCAGCTGGCTGCTTGGAGACAAGGGCTGTCCACTGAAGACGTGGCTCATGACACCCTTGAGGAGGCCAAGTACTGAGGCTGAGGAGCATTATAATGAGAGCCACATGTCAACCAGATTTGTCATAGAGCAAGCAATACGCATGATGAAGATGCTCTTCAGATGCCTTGACAGATCTGGAGGAGCCCTTCAACACGAACCAGCCAGGGTCTCCAGAATCATCGTCGTTTGCTGCATGCTGCACAACATAGCACAGCAGCGAGGATTGGAGCTGCAGGAGGAGCAAGGCGCAAAGTGCACAGCCTCTTCAGAGGAGGAGGAGGAGCAGGTGGAAGACGTGGAGGAGGAGGGCCTTGATGGAGATGGCACCAGCAGTGGCGCACATTGCTGCCCGGGAGGCCCAGGATGGCATAATCATGGTCAGATTTACATTACTTGCTCCAATTCAGCCACATGGCTGCCACATGCTGTACTACGCTCCCCCCACCCCAGCTAACAACACCATAATGCATCCCAACACTCCTCTCACCCAAACCCCCATTGCTCGAGGTTAAGTCATGTCTCACCATTCACTCCAAGTGGCAAAGCCACTTCCAAGGTGGAAGGCAAAAATGGACAAGACTGAAAAGTGGTGCAAAGAAATACATTTATCTGTGTCCTCAAAATAACTGAAACTTAACACTAACGTTTGCTTATGCACCCATATGCATACACTTGTGCATCTACTTTTGTGCCTTTTTCCTTTTCCGAGTGCTTCTATGAGGTGCAACCCCTGTGGCTTCAGCAGTGGTAGAGGCAGGCTGCTCACTTCCCTGCTGCAACTGCTTTGACACTTTTGGAGGACATCCTCTGGGTTTTGGAGCCTGCGAGGGCCCCGCCAAAGTCTGCTCCTCCTGCAACTGTGCAGGGGCAGACTTGGCCATTGGGATCCAAGGAGGCATCTGGAGCTCTGACTGAGGCGGAGGCAATGGGGGAGAAGTGGGAGCACTTTGAGAGGAGCCCCCACTTCCATGTCCTCTCTCACCATCATCCCTCTCACGAGGCCACCCGCACTTCCTTGCTAGCAAGGAGCTGGAGAGCACCTTGCTATACATCAGTGGGGCGATGAAGGCCCAAGTCTACATTTATATCCCTCCTAGAGAGGAGGTCTATGAGAGTCTGCTATCTGTTGTCCACAGCTAGAATGTGCTCATGTGAGTGGCGCATTAGCTGCTCCATGCAGGTGGCCATCCTTTCCATGGAAGAGCCTACAGTCGCCATCGCCTGTGACATGGTGCTGCTCATGTTGGAGATGGACTCCTCCATTCTTTGAACATTTGCAGACATCGCGGCTGCAAAAGCTGCCAGAGCCTCCTGCAATTGTTGCTTCCCTCCAGCATCACCCTCTTTCTTGAAGGCTCCCGATGTTCAGCATCTGCATGCAGCTCAGCAGAGTTTAAAGCATCCTGCGCCCTCCGGCAAGAAGTCTCCACTGCTGTCCCTGTCAACACCATCTGCTCATGCCCACTTGTGAAGTATGAGACACCAGGTGACAACACTACTCTATCTCGCTCAGGACCCGCTGAGCTGTGTGTATCTGCACTGGTGCTGGGTGCGCTTGGGTCTGGTAACGGAGTGCCCTCAGAGGCTGGAGCTTCCTCTGAGGAGTCATCTTCCTCCTCCAGCTGGACAGTGGAGAGGTCCTTGATGGACCTGTGGGTGAGTAAAGAGATGAATTAAAAGTGTTATATTAAGAATGGGTAACGTTACCATTATGCACATGATGAAAATTCACTGGCTGCTGACAACAATTACCATATGAGTGACTGCTGGATGCCATGTGGTATGAGATGCAATTCTGTCACCAGGTTTCTGGGATGTCCCCTTCTCGCCGTCTCCCACCGCCAGCAGCTCTGCAACTTGCAATATCTCCGGGGCCCCCTCCTCTGCTGGAGTTAGTTGCGTCAATACTGGTGGGCCACCTCCAGTTCTCTGCCTCTCCCTATTGTTCTGGGCTCTTTTATCCTACAAGGAGCGAAATAAGAGAACTTTGAGTGAGAGTGATGGAATGAGTGTAATGAATGGATGGGTTACATCTGTAGAGGGTGACTATGAGGGAGTGGGGTAAGAATGCCAAATGACCTCCTTCTGTGGTGTTACTTGCTATGATTGCATTAAGATGAGGGTGAGTGTCAGGGGTGGTTAGTCAGATGGGAATGTGAGTATGTACATAGAGCGAAAGGGATGTGTGGAAGTGCAAGGTATGTTGGTGTGAGGAATGATGTACAGGAGTATGGTTGAGAAGGCAGAGTGATGGGGATGCGGTGACAGGCACATCAGGATGAGGATGAGGTTGGCATTGCACTCACCTTTCCTGACCTCATGAGATCATTTAATCATTTCCTGCACTGGAGCCAGGTCCTCCTGACAACATCCCTGCTGCTAACCTCCTTTGCTATCTCCAACCAAGCCCTTTTGGTGTCGTTGGGAGGTCTCTTGCGCCTATCTGCAGGGAACAGGATCTTCCTGCATGCTCTCACTGCCCCCACAAGAATATGCAGGGATGCATCGCTAAATCAGGTTGCAGCCCTCTGCCTTTGTGTATCCATCTTTTAACATTTGGGACAGTACTCGGACGTTTGTAATTGACCTTGCTCACACCTCTAGCAATCTTCAAATGAGTTTTGTGCAAGGCTGCTTTAATTATCGGTGCTAGAAACGAGTCATCGATGACGTCATCAGACCCGCTCCATTTAATTAGGCCGGGAAATGCACATGACTGCTTTAAGTGGGGCCATTAAGTTAAAGTCACACTGAACAACGCGCTGAGCAAAACATCGCATTCCCGACCAGCTACGCGGCCCTCATGCACACGACCCGACTCCAAGGTAAAAATTCCACCCAATATAACCATCAAGAAAAGTAACAGATAGTTGACCAATGTTACAGAAAGTCTTTACCTTGGTCCCTCCATATCCGGTCTTTACAAAATGCCTGTTAGTGATAATCACATACAGTCTACAGTTGTACAGGGCCTTGGTGAGACCACACCTGGAGTACTGTGCACAATGTTAGTCTCCTTATCTAGGGAAGGATATACTTGCCTTGGAGGTGGTGCAATAAAGGTTCACTAGATTGATTCCTGGGATGAGAGGGCTGGCCTATGATGAGAGATTGTGTAGAATGGGCCTATACTCTCTGGAGTTTAGAAGAATGAGAGGTGATCTCATTGAAACATACAAGATTCTGAAAGGGATTGACAGGATAGATGCTGAGAGGCCTGGCTGGAGTGTCTAGAGCTAGAGAGACATAGTCTCGGGATAAGGGGTAGGCCAATTAAGACCGAGATGAGGAGGAATTTCTTCACACAGAGGGTTACGAATCTTTGGAATTCTGTGCCCCAGAGGGCTGTGGATGCTGAGTCTTTGAGTATATTCAAGGCTGAGATAGATAGATTTTTGGACTCTGGGGGATGGGGCGGGAAAGTGGAGTTGAGGTCGATGATCAGCCATGATCTTATTGAATGGTGGAGCAGGCTCGAGGAAACGTATGGCCTACTCCTGCTCTTATTTCTTATGTTCTTACGTTCTTATGTCACTGAATATGTATTGCTAGTTGGAACACTTGGACTACAGAAACAAATGGAATTTCACAAATGATGTAAATATTTAATACAACCAACTGGGATTTCTAGTAAATCTAAAAATATTCAGCTGTAACCATTTCAAAAGTCCTTACAAAGGCCAGATTTCAGATGGGCAACAGACAGAATATTCTTATCCTAAGACTCATTTGGAGGGTCTAGCCAGAAATCTATTAAACTGGCAGACACTGTTCTAGTTTTTCCTCATTGCCTTAAAGAAGCATTTCAGAATTTTGTCTTGAATCCTATAAATCTGTCCATGGTCAAAGCACTAGTGCTCCTGTGAAACTGTGAGTTGATAACAGCAGATAACCTTTTTCAAGCAATGCGTTAAAGGATATAATTTAATTCAATTCTCACCAACAAAGACGATTATACAAATGAGATTTGAGGAGCAGTAGTTCAGTTAGTTATGATGTTCTGCACAATAACAATACTGCAGAACTAAATATAGCTGGTACACCACGAAACCTGAAGTCAACGCAATTCACAGGTATTGATTTTGTAATACATGTCTTCCCCAGCAGTTAAGCCATAAGCCTAAAGTTCAGGGTGGTTGATCTATACACAAAAAATACTGCCTGGAATTTCCATGAGGTTCTTCTGATCTCGTGCCATAATTTGGGGGAAATCCCATGGAAATACTGGTAATGGCCAATTGCACTATTTCTCCAGGGTTTCCACTGATCTTCCACCGAAGTTACAGCAGGAGATTGAGGGACCCCAGAAGAAATTCTACACCTAAAATTTATATATACACCTACAGTCAAATCCTGAAGAGATCAACTCAGTTTTGGCAAATTATTTGATCTAAAGCAGGGATGTCTAAGCTGTGCTCTTGAAGCCCAGTCAACATTGGTCTGTTTGTGTTTATATTTCTTACTCATTTTCTATTTGAATGTTGTGAGCCTGAAGGTTTAGGAAGTTCTTAGTGCTGTTGCTTCATTGGTAGATTAGTCCTAAAGCAGAGCACCAAGATCTGTTAGTATCTGCAACTTGAGATAAATGTACATTAGTGGAAATATGGATGTAAACTTTATTCCTGACACTTGTGACTCTTTGGTATGGACCTATGTGGCTCATGAAGCCCAAAACCTTGGACACCGTTATCTCAAGCATTTAGCTTTCACTGGATTACTCAAAAGACAAGCGATGGCAGAATGAAGGGATCATGGCCTAGAAATTCAGTTGCGTTCGCCAGCCGTTAGCGCCTTAGGAGGGGTAGATCTCGAGCGCTAGGCACTTAGCGCCCGGGTGCAGGACGATCTGCGCCTACGCCCAACTTCAGTAGACATTTAGCGCCGGCGCAAAGTGTTTGCGCGCGCTCAGCTGTGCGCGCAACTTATGACGTCATTTCGTCGTGCAACGCCCTTTGTGCGCCCCAAACCGGAACTTCAGTCGCGCCCGCCCAATGTGGGCGTGGCGGTGTTAAGAACTGTGAAGTGGAACGCAGCAGAGGCCCTGCGGGCCTCGGGGAGCGCTAATTAAAGGGCACTTACACTGAACTATAAAGGCCAGCCATTTTGCTGCAATGACTTTTCTGCAACGGATTTCTGGACAGAGACCAAGGAAGAGACCTTACTGATTTGGCCCAACATAGGAGAGGTATTTTTGGCTTCTGGCCAGAGCTTGGAAATTTGCCTCATTGTGATTTCATTGTTTGCAAGTATATTATGGGGGCTGCATGGGGTTCCAACCCTCAGTTCCAGCATTATGTGCGAAGGGCTCGCAGACGCTGTGTGAGAGGGGCAGCCATGCCTAGACGCAGAGGGGCCATCAGGCGTCGGCAACGTAGGCCTTACCCACTCAGGGAATACCGGCAGCAGGTGTCCTATCTCACCATGACTGCCGCGCAGTGTGTTAAGAGGCTGCGCTTCAGAAGGGAGGTGGTTGCAGAGATCTGCCAGCTGCTTCACAGAGATCTGCGTCCACAGCTGATGTGCAGGACGTCTCTGTCGGTGGAAGTGAAGGTCACGGTGGCTCTGAACTTTTATGCAAGCGGCTCCTTCCAAGCCGCTGCTGGGGACATAGCTAACATCTCCCAGTTCGCCGTGCATCGCTGCATCCGGCAGGTCACCGATGCCCTTTTCACAAGGAGACACCAATTCATCTCCTTCCCCATGACCCTAGAGAGGCAGGAGCAGCATGCAGTCGGATTTGCGAGGATCGCCGACTTCCCCATGGTGCAGGGCGCCATTGACTGCACGCATGTGGCTTTGCGGGCACCTATCGACAATGCCGAGGATTACCGCAACCGGAAGGGCTACCATTCCCTCAATGTACAGCTGGTGTGTGACCACAGGCAGCGCATCCTAGCTGTCAATGCCCGCTTTCCAGGCAGCAGCCACGATGCATTTATCCTGCGCCAGACTACTGTGGCTGACATGTTCCAGGCACAGCCTCCCCCAAGAGGATGGCTTATCGGGGACAAAGGCTATCCTTTGTGTACATGGCTCATGACCCCGCTCCGCGCGCCCAGGACCCCTGCTGAGGAGGCATACAACGAAAGCCATCAAGCCACAAGGAACATTATAGAGCAAACGATTGGCGTCCTCAAGCAATGGTTCCGCTGCCTGGATTGCTCCAGCGGATCTCTGCAGTATTCGCCGGACAGAGTCTCCCAGTTCGTCGTCGTTTGCTGCATGCTGCACAACCTGGCTATCCGCAGGACTCAGGCACAGCCACCTCACGTTGGACCACCACCTCAGGAGGACGAGCAGGAGGACCATGAGGAGGAGGAGGAGGAGGAGGAGGAGTACCAGCCCAGGAGGGAGCCACAAGGTCCAAGGGCCGTCCGTCGGCGGCTTATTGAACGACACTTCTAGGCCCCCTGTCAGGGAATGGCTTGTGGCAATGAAGGCACATGAATGCAGCCGCTCCGCAAGCCCTCAGCCGGTTAACGCAACAACCACTTGAAACATCACACATGGACAAGCTGAATAAAGAAAAAGCTTTATTGAATAAGCTCAGGGCCCTTCCCACATGAAACCCAAAAACAGACAACACCCCCAAAAAACAGTCAAAAACATATCTCACTCCCACAACCTGGGGAGGAATAACAAAACTTGTCCATCCAAATGGCCTTCATCCTCGGCCTTACCAAAAGAACCCCCCCCATAGACAACACAACCACCCCCATATAAAAAAACATTTGCCAACACACTCTACTTTGTGTGCCGAGAGGGCAAGTCCTTGTCCAGGCTTTTCCGGCCCCTGGCCGACCTGCTGCTCCGCCTCAACCTGGGCCCTGTGGGTGCTGCAAGGCTGGGGGAAGGCTCCTGAGGGGCACATTGCGTGACGGCAGATGCCCTTGGGGGTCGGCCTAGATGAGCTCTGGCCCTCGAGGGGCCGGCTGCTGACTGCTGCAGCTGTGGCTGGGCAGCATCAGTCCCTCCAGCAGCTCGTCGCAGCTTCGCTGGGGGAGTGGCAGTGGCGGCTGCAGCAATGGGGGCAAGCTGGCTGATGCCAGGCGCTCGCTGCTCGCCTGAGGCACTGGCACTCGGCCGGGCTGGCACTGCAGCAAGCGCAGCAATCTGGTGAAGGCCAGACCGCTGTGCTGCTGCAGCGCGGCGGGTGCCCTGGCGATGCCTGCCTGACACAGCGAGTGTGGCAGCAGTGAGTGCCCGTACTGCCCTGGTCTGTGCCCGCATCAGACCAGCCAGTGAATGCACGGCACCACTGATCAACTGTCCACTCGCTGCCTGTGCTGCCCTGAATTCGTCCCGACTCGTGTCCTGTGCTGCCCTGAATTCGGCCCGACTCGCGTCCTGTGCTGCCCTCAATTCGGCCCGACTCGCGTCCTGTGATGCCCCGAATTCGGCCCAACTCGCGTCCTGTGATGCCCCGAATTGTTCGAGACCCCTGGCCTGTGCTGCCGCGAGTTGTTCGAAACCCCTGGCCTGTGAGGCCCCGAAATCGGACACACTATGAGCCAGGGACTCAATGGCCTCAGGCAACCGTGCCACAACCCCCATGAACTCGGTGTGCCGACGATCCGAGTCCGCGGACATTTGATCAAGGAGGCGCACCTCCTGGGCGAGGACCGTCTCCGGACTGGAGGCCGGACTCTCCCTCTGGGGAGAAGGCAGCCGAGCTGCCCGACCCTTCCCGCGTGGCTGCACGCCACTGGGCCCAGCAACTACACTCCCCTGCAACACTTCCCCCCTCTGGGGAGAAGGCAGCCAAGCTGCCCGACCCTTCCCGCGTGGCTGGACGCCACTGGGCACAGGAGCTACACTCCCCTGCAACACTTCCCCCCTCTGGGGAGAAGGCAGCCGTGCTGCCCGACCCTTCCCGCGTGGCTGGACGCCACTGGGCACAGGAGCTACACCCCCCTGCAACACTTCCCCCTGGCTCTTCTCCAGGGAAGACGTGTCCCCTCCATTGCCATCCCCTGGCGCGGATGAGGGTTCCCCCGATGGGCCGCCTTCCTCTTGCTCCTCCTCGTCCTCCTCTTCCGAGGGACTGACACTCGCAGCTTCAGGGACCTCCTCCTCACCAGCTGAAAGCAGGAAGGCACAAGAGTAGCTTTAGAGTGAGGACAGGGCGTCAGCGAGGGAGGCATGAGTGGTGGCATTCTGCGCATTGGTCGGACAGTGGCAAGGGATGTAGATCTGAAGCGCAAGGGGAACGAGAGAGGTCCAAAAGGTCATGTCCTTACCATTGGGGCCCAGCACAGGGTCGGCATCTCCAATTGCAACGGGGCCAATCACCCGGGCACCCATGAGTCGACCCACGCGCTCCTCCAGGTCACTGAGCTGCTGGAACTGGGGACGGCCTCCCCCGGTGACAGTCCGGCTCTTCAGATTCTGGGCCAGCTTGGCCTGCAAGAGAAAGGACGGCCTCTAAGTACAGTGTGGTGCCCTGTTGTTGTGTGCACTGCCTCCCATGGTCGAATAGCTTGGCCAGTGTGGTGCCCTGTTGTTGTGTGCACTGCCTCCCATGGTCGAATAGCTTGGCCAGTGTGTAAAGTGCAGAAAGTGCAATTGATGTTCAAGCCAGTGCCATAGCTGCTGGATGAGGGCTGGCCATTAGGCCTTTGAGGTCCCTTTGCCCATAATGTGAGGTGCACATGCAAGGATGAGGAGGACACTGGAAAGGGTACTCACCCTGACAATCCGAGTGAGGTCGTTAAACTTTTTCCGGCATTGGACAACAGTCCGGGGGACATCGCAGGTGGCTGTGACCCTCTGGGCGATATCCCTCCAGGCTCTCCTGTACACCCTGTTGGGAGGCTTCTTG
Organism: Somniosus microcephalus; assembly: GCF_052327205.1. Classification (NCBI taxonomy): domain Eukaryota; kingdom Metazoa; phylum Chordata; class Chondrichthyes; order Squaliformes; family Somniosidae; genus Somniosus; species Somniosus microcephalus. The sequence goes on from NC_140995.1 coordinate 115,650,493, forward strand.
CCACTGTCCGGGAACAAGATATGGCTTCTCTTCTCCAAAGCCCTAACCAGCACCTTTAAATCATGGCCAGAGAAGCGCTGCGCTCGCTCACGGGCCCTCTGCATCCTTCCTGGCGCTATTTCTCTCCAGCAGCAGTGTTTAGGCCTAGCTGGAGGGCTGCAGTATCCAGGGCGTGGCAGCAGACCAAGTCGACCCTTCCCCCTTTAAGAGCTGGCCGGCGCCATGGTGTCTGCTGTCAATCAAAACATGACCGCACCTGCGCTGCGCCCGGCCTCGGCGGTATCAGTCTGCACCGCCGGCTTAGCGCCTAAGGATAGCCGTGCATCGCCAGTTTTAGCGCTCGAGCAAACTCCTTGGCCAAAGCTACTGAATTTCGGCGAACTGCCCTCCACTTTCCGGCGGGCGCAAACTTTAGCGGCCGCCCGACTTTACCGCCCCAAAAGTGGCTATACTGAATTTCTAGGCCCATAACTTTACCTCTACATTTATATTATAATTTGATTTAACAATCTGAAAAAGTTCATCTTCACTGAAATAATCTCGTAAAGGAATGGTCTTAAATTGACTCCCTGTATCCAACAACATTTCAGTACTGTAGTGTCCGTGTGCAGATAAAGACACTGAAGACAGGAGTTGGTTCATAGGTATTTACTAAGCAAGTCTGGGGGGGGGTTCTAAAGGATATATACAATACACAGGCTTATATAGCCCAAGTGGCAATTACCGGCATTACGCACACCTGGGGCTCTTAAAGGCACATACACCACAAGTACCAATCCATCAATAATGAGGACAGATACAAGGTTGCATTCAAGGGATTATTTTAACTGCTCTTTATATGAGTATGTGCTCCATACTGTGTTGCAATAGTTCCTTTGTTCATTTAAAGATTACTTCATAAAGTTACATATTAGCTTGGCATAATCTATTCACTTACTTAGCTGACACTAAACAAAAACATTAAAACAATTTAGATATGTACAAATATGCCGCAGTCATAAAGATTATATAAAGGATGTGAATGCATACGGAAATCCATAATTCTTAAATCATCTTACATTTTCAATTAAAACTTACAATACTTAACATAATAACTTTGTTTTATTAACTCTTATAATGTGTTCCATCGTCTTAAATATTGTATGTATCATCCAATAAAGAAATCAAAGTCTGTGGTGGCCAATTACCCTGTTTTACAGTTGGGCACATTGCCAGGAATTCTGAATGGCCTATACATTGACTGTGAGACAATCTGAGGAGTGAGAGACATGGTGCTGCCTGTTCTACAGACACAAAGTGGAAATAAATTGTGTAGCCTTGGTCTTACCGTGTTTTCTTTAGACCATAGCAGCTCACTTAAAAGCTTTCAAAGTTTCCCACCAGTCTTTTCAACTGTTGTTATGTCTAGTCGTGCAACCATTAGTCTTTATTAAAGGTGATTTGAGGACATTTTCATATTGGTCTTCTGTTCAGAAGCAAAATTTTCATGCAAACTGCCAATAAGTCATTTTATGCTCCAAAGCAAATAAAACAGCTCTGCAAATGTAATGATAGTGACTGGCACAAGCTCATCCAATGGCTCAGTTGGTAAATTTGCTGCACATGATCCAGAGTGTCAGGAGTCTTCCAGAGTCAATCCTTGGTCTGTGCTGAGTTAGCTGCTCTCGGCCAGATTAGCAGTGGGGGTTTGCACATGGCCTCAGGGCTCTTAGGCTATGCTAAGGGAAAAATAAACCAATGTTTTTCTCCTGATGACTATCCAGTGATCCATACTAGAAGTTGTGTGTGTGAGAATGAGGTTGAACTTGGTTGTGTTGCCCCTACAATTGAATAGCTTGATAACACTCAGGAGGCAATTTTAACCTAATCTATTCATTGGGAAACTGATGTCAATGGAGTGTAATATTGTGCGGGGTTGCACCCAATCCCGTGGGTTTCCCAGTTAGGTTAAAATGATCTCCATATTGTCCAGACACACACGTGAAGAATAACCACTTGGATGAGTTATTGGAGGCGGCTAGTACCCAAAGAACTATAACCCAGTATGTTGTAATGCCTTCAAGGGAAGAAGAAAAAGGGAGAAACCTGAAAAAAACACAATGAAAAATAATACACAGGCTCAATTCACACATGTAGCAAGCTTACTTATATTAGGAACTCCCATTTTCACTATTCATTTTAATTCATTTTTTAAGCAAGGCATAAATGTGAAGCTATTTTAGTAACAAATGACTGATTGCAATTTATAGCCAAAATGCTTAAATACAAATAGCTGCAAGCCTATATTTTGCTTAGGAGATCATAGCCAATACTTACTGGTTGGGGCGCATCTCCGGTGGGACAGGACGTCTCCTCACTATGTAGGTGCCCCTTGACCCTGGTTGAATTTACAGCCCTATTAATATATGGGATGCTGCCTCCCCATCCTCCTCCATGGAGTCCGGCAAAATTGGGGTGGGATATAGTTGTACCAGGCTTCAGAGAACGTAGCATAGGCCCTTGCTGTTTGAAGTGCTTTGCTGCCTAGTGGTTAAAGTGGAATTTCTCAGGATGCATCTTCACCCCAGCTCCCCACAACTAGTATAACCATTCACTCTGATCATTCAACATCTGATCCCGCTTGCAACTTTTGACTCGACCCCATAACCTTTGATTTCCCCAAGCAAACTTTAGCATTTCATAAATACTTGGTCATATTCACAATAAGGCCAAGGAGGTATTATGGAAACAGTTCTGCAATAAAAAGGATGTATCAAGTTCAGCTTGACACAAGCTAACAAATATCTCCTGGAACCCTTGTAACTACACTGTTAAAATCATTTGTGTACATAATGATGTAATCTAAGTACACTAAATATTTACTAAGGAAATTCTTTTAGCATATGCTTCACAAGGATCTCAAGCATTGTTCAAGAATGATTTCCAGTAGTTGAAAGTAATTTTTAATTGAGCTGCCTTGGCAGTTCCCATACATCAGCATCCACTGGATATATCCGGTGTTGAAAACTAACAGGAGCCAGCAACAGCAGCAAGAAAATCATTAATTTGAAATGGATAAGAATCTTATTGATGACACTATTTAATTTTAACCAAGAAAACGAGTAATGCCTAAAAAGAAGGAAAAGAAAGAACTTGTATTTATATAGTGTCTTTTGTGACCTCCGGATGTCCCAACGCGCTTTACAGCTAATTAAGTACTTTTGGAGCATAGTCACTGTTGTAAAGTAGGAAACACAGCAGCCAATTTACAGACAGCAAGGTCCCACAAACAGCAATGTGATAATGACCAGATAATCTGCTTTTAGGTGTTGGTTGAGGGATAAATATTAGCCAGGACACTGGGGAGAACTCCCCTCCTCTTCTTCAAAATAGTGCCATGGGATCTTCTAGGTCCACCTGAGAGGGTTTAACATCTCATCCAAAAGACAGCATTTCCAATAGTGCAGCACTCCCTCACTACTGCACTGATGTGACAGCCGAGATTTTGTGCTCAAGTACCTGGAGTGGAACTAGAACCCAAAATCTTCTGAATCAGAGGCAAGACAGTGCCAGGCAATGATTATCTCCAATGGTGGAGTCTACCCACCGCCCTTGACATTCAGCGGCATTACCATTGCTGAATCCCCCACCATCAACATCCTGGGGGTCACCATTGACCAGAAACTTAACTGGACCAGCCACATAAATACTGTGGCTACAAGAGTAGGTCAGAGGCTGGGAATTCTGCGGCGAGTGTCTCACCCCCTGACTCCCCAAATCCTTTCCACCATCTACAAGGCACAAGTCAGGAGTGTGATGGAATACTCTCCAATTGCCTGGATGAGTGTAGCTCCGACAACACTCAAGAAGCTCGACATTATCCAGGACAAAGCAGCCCACTTGATTGGCACCCCATCCACCACCTTAAACATTCACTCCCTCCACCACCGGCGTACCATGACTGCAGTGTGTACCATCTACAAGTTCCACTGCAGCAACTCACCAAGGCTTCTCCGGCAGCACCTCCCAAACCCACGACCTCTGCCATCTAAAAGGACAAGGGCATCAAGCACATGGGAATACCACCACCTCCAAGTTCCCCTCCAAGTGACACACCATCCTGACTTAGAAGTATATCGCTGGTCCTTCATCATCGCTGGGTCAAAATCCTGGAACTCCCTACCTAACAGCACTGTGGGAGTACCTTCACCACACGGACTGCAGTGGTTCAAGAAGGCAGCTCACCACCACCTTCTCAGGATAATTGGGGATGGGCAATAATTGCTGGCCTTGCCAGCGACGCCCACATCCCATGAACGAATAAGAAAAAAGACTGCTAGTACTGAGCCAAGGCTGACACTAAGGAATTATTGTTGGTTCAAGAACTTCCCTGCATTACCCACTCTTTCAGAAGAAACATGGCTAATGTTCAGATGGTGCAGAGGCAGCATGGTCAGAGTGGGAGAGAGGGAAACAACAACAGCAATGAGGTTGGCAAAGGCAACATTGAAGCTGGTGTCAGAAACTATGTTGGGCACAACACAGAACTGTTTTCAACACTCCTCCCCCCAGCACAAGGGCCTCTCCCCTTGAAATAAATGCTTCCCTTCAATGAGACAAAGTTTGCTCCTGAAATAAATTCTTCCTAGCTCTATGTCATAATCTTACTTAACCCTAAGCCTAGCCCTAAAATCTAAGCCTAGCAGTAACCCTAATCTCAACCCTCACACTAACCCTAAATCAAACCCTAATACTAACCCTAAACTGAAGACCAGCCCTAATCCTAAATCCAACTTTAACCCTAAACCCAACTCCTCCAACACTAACCTAGGGAGGTTGTATTCTAGGAGAAAATCTGAAGGGGGCACTGGTGGCAAGATAGATGAGTTCAATGGCAACAAGACTGATAATAAGACTGTGAGAGACAGCAACAAAGTTGGTGACAGTAGCAAAACATGCTGGCAAGCAAGCAACAAGCTCAGTAAGAGCAGCAGAAAAAGTAGTGTGTTAGCAAAATGGCCATTGGGAGTACTGTGCACAGTTTTGGTCTCCTTATCTGAGAAAGTTAATACTTGCCTTAGAGGTGGTGCAACGAAGGTTCACTAGTTTGATCCCTGGGATGAGAGGGTTGTCCTATGAGGAGATATTGAGTAGAATAGGCCTATACTCTCTGGAGTTTAGAAGAATGAGAGGTGATCTCATTGAAACATATAAGATTATGAGGATTGACAGGGTAGATGCTGAGAGGTTGTTTCCCCTGGCTGCAGAGTCTAGAACTAGGGGGCATTGTCTCAGGTTAAGGGGTCGGCCATTTAAGACTGAGAGGAGGAGGAATTTCTTCACTCAGAGGGTTGTGAATCTTTGGAATTCTCTACCCCAAAGGGCTGTGGATGCTGCGTCATTGAGTATATTCAAGGCTGAGATAGATAGATTTTTGGACTCTAGGGGAATCAAGGGATATGGGGATCGGGTGGGAAAGTGGAGTTGAGGTCGATGATCAACTATGATCTTATTGAATGGCAGAGCAGGCTCGAAGAGCCATATGGCCTACTCCTGCTCTTAATTCTTATGTTCTTAATGTTCTTATGTTTTGGACCGGAGTCATGAGCCATGTCATGAATGGATAACCTTTGTCACCCAGTAGCCATCCTTTGACTTGCCATGGTGGGTCAAATACAAGTAGCACAGATAACTGCCGCAGAATGAAGGAATCGTGACTGCTACCAGGATAACGGGCATTCACCTGCATGATGCGTTACCTGTAGTCACACACCAGCTGCACATTGAGGAAGTGGAATCACTTTCAGTTCATGAAAATAGCTGAATTCACATGAGGTGCATGCAAGGCAATGTACATGCAGTCAATGGCACCCTGCACCATGGGGAAGCCTGCAATCCGTGCAAGCCCTCGTGCTCGCTCCGCATGCTTGTCTCTGGTAAGAGAGCCTCAGTGACTTCCCTTAAGCAACGGTGTTGTTTATATCTCCAACAGAAGCTTGGAAGAAGCCAGACACAAAAGTTAAGAGTGATGGTCACCTTGACAGCTACAGGCAATGCTGTCCTTGCCCTACTTTGAGGTTGCAGTTGTGGTTGCAGCAGTTGGCAGATTTAGCTTACGACCACTTTTGTGAAGCAAAGCCGTCACAAGCATTGGTCCTCGCTGAAGTTGAGGTAAGAGAATTGCTCCCTAAAGACCCTCCATGGATATGGTCTCCTGCTGAGAACTGTTCTCCCCTCCTCGTCCTCCCTCTTCTAGCAGCTTGTCTTGCTCTGCGTGGCCTCTCTTCATTCTCCCAGTCATGTTGAATTCCCAGAGGAAGCCCTACCAGGCCACCCATGTCTGGAAGAAACTTGTTTCAGCACAAGCTTTTAAATGAACAGAAAAGTATTCAGCACCAGCCAAACCACTCCCTGTAGAGTATTCACACTTTAGCCAAGTATAGCAAAGTTCCAAAACATGTGCAATTGCATCAGCAGCCAGAAGAAATAATCCAGCAACTAACCTGTAGGTAGTTCATAATCCTTTTATATAGTGCTGGTGGGAGGGTCCCACATTCTGTTTAATATTGTATTCAGCTGTGTGAGTTTAAGACAGGGCGTTGGCTGGGGTGTACAGTTGGAAAATGGCAGTGCTGGCAATCAGTGTTGCACACTGATTTGCGTCATGATCTACCTGATGTGCAGGCTGCCAGCAGTTGTTAGAACCCCTTTACCAAGATGGCATCCTGCGCATCTCTCATCGGAAGTCTGCGTACACAACTCGGACCCCATTTTCGAGCATTGTGAGGCCGCGTAGCATCTAAAAAACGAGCGCTACATAGTCCAATTTAGCCCAAGTTGAGTCTGAACCAGGAAGTGTAAGTTAGAATAGTTAATTCAATGCCAAATCATGTACAGAACGAGAAATAAAGATAGGGAAAGAAAAATGGGATTAAGACAGAGATAAAAGAGACAGAATCGTTTTTTATATTTTAATTTTTTAATTTTTTTAAGGGCTCCAACAATAATTAAAATCTGAAGGAATGAGACTGCACACTTGTAAAAGTTAACTTTCAGTGCCAGAGAGGCTGTTTGGCAATAATTAAAACGTAACATTCACTTACACTTGAATAGACAAGCCCTAACTTTTTCTGGTCTGTTTAGTGGGTAACCAGCAGGTAAGTACCGCAACTCCACGCCCTTCGTGTGTTTCAATGCCAAATGTCTCAACAAGGTACCATTGTAATGAAGTTTCTGGGGAGCAGCGCAAAAATCCTGATTTCTGCATTTAACTGCGAATGTGCGGCTGCCAGAATTTGCTGTCCGATTTACTCCTTAATAATGGTGAGCGCTGATAACCACACCGTTATTTTTAACGCAAAATCTGTGCCAATATTTAGATGAGGCTACGTGCTTCAGATTTTAGCAGCGATTTGTATTTAACATTTGTGGGCCTGGTTTCCCAGGGCTCGGAAAACCCAGCAGCTAAAGGAAGGCAAGAGCTGCCAGATCCAGCATTGCTTGTGGGCCAGGAGCAGCAGGAGTGCTTCCCCCCGACTCCTCGGGCAAACTTGCTGAGATCTGCTCTCTCCTCGTGAGCTCCAGATACCCCCCGTGATTGTCCGACTAAACCACCCACCCCTCCCCCCCACCCTGATCTCAGCAGGACCTCTGTTTTCCCAGCATTTCCGGGTTTCCCAGCCACTGACAGGTGCCCCTGCTCCCTCCCCGTCTCCCCTCAAATGTCGGGGCCATTAGGTTTCATGAGGTCTGGTTGTGGTAAATTGGCATAGTTGGTTTGTGACAGAGAAAGGAAGAAAGAACTTCTATTACATAATGGCCCAGAAATTAGGTTCGGGGGCTTGCCGCGCGTGCAAGCCCCCGATGTGCACTTACCCGGCGCGCCAACAGCTGAAGCCTGGGCCTGCTTGGAATTCCTGTCACTGGCCCGGTTCAGCTGTCGGCGTGCTGTGCTTGCCTGATCCAGCGGCGTAGTTAGTGCGATGTGCCGGCTGGGATCAGGTGAGCACTGGGCAGCCAATCAGGGGAGGGGAAACTTCATTCATGAGTTTGATAGTAAGAACTGTCAAACTCATGAAAACTATGGGTGCCCAAAACACTACTTAAACTTTAAATAAAATGTTAAAAAACATCCCACTAATTAAATGAACTATAAATAACTTTAAAAAACTATTTTAAACAATTAATCACATTTTTGAAAAAAATAATTTTTTAAGAAATCGGGTCTAAAAATAAACTTACCTTACTGTAAAGTCCTTAAAAACAATAAAGCTGTGGAAAAAATGTTATAATTTTAAATAATAGACCACTTACCTTAAAGAATCAAGTCCTTACGTCTCCTTTTTACATTTCTAAAAAGTTCAGGCCCTTACACAAGGGCAAACCTGTCAAAAAGAAGGAAGTTCAACGCGTGCGCACAGAGTCCTGCGCGCACACGTTGGACCTCTGAACCCCTTGGAGGAAATGTCGGTTTCCCACGCATGCGCTGTGCATGCTGAAATCCGGCACTTCCAACGGGCCCACGCGTGAGTACCCCGTCCGTACTCACGCGTTGGGACCGGAATTACTGACCCACTACCTTCTCCATGCCCAAAGTACTTCACAGTTAATTCATTACTTTTGAAGTGTAGTCACTGTCTTTTTGTAGGCAAAAGTGGTAGACAATTTTCACACAGCAAGGCCCCACAAACAGCACTGAGATATGATCAGTGGTTGAGCGATCAATATTGGCCACAACACCCAATGACAGATATTTGAAAGGATTGGAACAGCCAAGAATGCTAGGGAGTTGTGATGGATGTGTCGTCAAGAGAGTGATATTAATCTTATGAAAATGTCTGTCTAATAATCCTGGCAGGTGTGATGGTAAACTCCTCTAAATCAAGATCCTCCTGATGTTGGGTTCCAGGTGTCTCTGTGTCCAGAGCAGCCAGGTCTTCCTTCTCCAGGGAATCCAGTTGCAGTCGCTTTTGAATGGTGAAGTTTTGCGGGCACAACATGCAACCATGATGCAAGAACCTGCCCAGGAGCAGACTGCAGTGTCCCTCCTGATCCAGGTCAGAAGCTATTTGAACATTTAGGAGTGGAATCCTTTTCTGTTAAGGAAATGTATTGGGTCAGTGGTAGGGGCTTGCAATGCAACATGGGTCTAATCTATTGCACCCCGAACTTTGGTGCTCCAGCAACATTGCCCTTTCATGGTGCTGCCTTGATGTCATAGAACATAGAAATTTACAGCACAGAAAGAGGCCATTTGGCCCATCATATCTATGCCAGCTATTTGCCAGAACAATCCAAAACTAATCCCACTGCTCCACCCTCTCCTCATAATCTTGTATATTTCTCTGCATTTAACACTTATTACATTTTCCCTTAAGAGAAGCAATGATCTTTGCCTCAACCACTCCCTGTGGTAAAATATTCCATGCTGCAACAACCCTCTGTGTGAAGAGATTGCTCCTAACGTCTCTCCTCACTCGATTCGTGATAATTTTAAATTGATAACCCCTTGTTACAGGCACGCCAATGAGAGAAATTAATCTTTCCCTATTAATTGTATCAACTCCCTTCATAATTTTAAAAACCTTTATTAAATAGCCTCTTAGCCTTCTCTGTTCTATTGAAAACAAGGATAAAGTCCCCAACTTTCCTAAAGTGGGCATTTGTGACCTGGCTGAATGCAGGATTGGCCAGCACCCTGGGTGATTACACAACTGTACTCACTTTGATTGCCACTGGCACAGCTGTTCATGCAATCTGTGCAGTATTTCTGGGCGCCGAAGGTAACATTGGTCATTCAAGGATTCTTATTCTGTGAAGCCACACCTCTTCACTCACACCCTTGTAAGACCGCTAGAGTCTATACTCATGGGGTGGGGGCGGGGGGAGAGGGGAAGTACTGGTCGGTTGGTCCCATCCTTTTCCAATATTGCCACACTCTTTTTAGCTTCCTTTGGGACCCCTCTTCCTCTTCCATCAACATGGCATACAGTAGAATTCCCATAGGAAACCCCATAGTCTTAAGTTTAATCCTTTATTTTGGGTGGGAATCAAAAAGTTGCAAGTGTCCAGAGAGTTCCTCACTCTGGCAGTTTGAACTCCACCTCAGCAGCTTCCCAAGGGGGAAAGAATGACCAAAAATGTAGCTAAAGCTGGGGGGCATGAGTAAAACTTCTTCAGGGCTTTAAATTAAGTAGTTTCATCCAGGATAATCTGATCTTGGAAAATCATAATGCTCATTTATCCTGTCATAGGAGGGTGGTAATGACAGGAATGTTGAGACCTATTATTATCCCATCATTACCATTAAAACTACACAGCAACATTGCTAAAGGGATGAGTGGAGGAACTATCTGTCCCTACATCTGAGGATCTACCTATCAGGAAAGATTGAACAAGCGGGGCTCTTTTCTCTAGAAAAGAGAAGGCTCAGAGGATGATCTGATAGAGGTCTTTAAGATTATGAAAGGGTTTGATAGGGTAGATGTAGGGTAGATATTTCCACTTCTGGGGAGACCAAAACTAGGGGCCATAAATATAAAATGATCACTAATAAATCCAATAGGGATTTCAGGAGAAGCTTCTTTACCCAGAGAGTGGTTAGAAAGTGAAACTCGCTACCACAAGGAGTAGTTGAGGCGACTAGCGTAGATGCATTTAAGGGGAAGCCAGATAATCACATGAGGGAGTAAGGAATAGAAGGTTATGCTGATGGGGTTAGATGAAGAAGGGTGGGAGGAGGCTCATGTGGAGCATATACACCGGCATGGACCTGTTGGGCTGAATGACCTGTTTCTGTGTTGTACATTTTATGTAATTCTATGTACATCAGGAAGAAATTGCATTGTCACGAGTATGGGGTGAAAACTAATATTCACATTAAGTTGCGTGGCCGCATGGCGCTCTGCAGCTCCTGCGCAGCTGGCTCACTGGCTTTTAAATAGGAAAAACCGACCATGCGCGGTATTTTGAATGAGCCATTCAGCCCCTTAAAGTGACCGCACACCCAAAAGAAATTAAAGGGAACATTGGTGAAAACCTGGCGAGAATGAGTCCTGCCCCAATATCCACTCTCCTCAGCATTTATCTACCACCATTACGCTCCAATAATACCCAAACCACCAAGGAATTTTAGGGCTTATAGTTTTAGTGATTAGCTCACCTCTAAATGGCCTGTGATCCTATGGTGCATACCTGTCCTGGTGCCTTAAAACTGAGCTGGCCTTGTTAGATTGGATCTTGTATGGCTACCTGGTATTCCATCATTCTGAGGCCTTCATTATTCTCATACTTCCAGGAAGGCAAGTTGCTTATCTTGGGGTGATATTCCTCACATTGCATTGGTCTACTGTCTATCTATTATAAATTTTGCTTTTTGGTTCATGCTCATGTTATCTCTCTATAACTAGCTTACAGTTTCATTAACTTCAGCCATGTTTGGAATATTGCATTTACTGTTGTTTCTCTTTACCCTTTAAAAAGAAAACGCTCATTTTGTTTTTTGGCGATAATGAAATAACGGAAGCTGAACAAAATACTGCCGGACTGTGCTAGCCTTCCCCCCTCCCTTTGGGAATGGCTCCTGCCCCATCCCCCTCAGGCCGACCTGCCAACCAGTTCAGCATAGGAGTTTGCCGATTTCCCGCCCTCCCACAACCACAGAGCTCTAGCGGGCACCCACTGCGCACTGGCTGCCTTCAAATGAGGCCCAAACCTGGAAATGATTGGGGTTTCCCGACATTGGCTTCAGGCAGGCAGTGTGGCCACTACCCTGACTTCACACCCATTTTGGGTGGAAGTTTAAAATCCTCCTTAATGTTGTAGAAATTAAAGTCAGAACAAATATAAACATAAAATAAACTTATTCTTAAGTAGAATAACAATATATTCCTTTGATTGATCTGCTGATTAAGACAGTGTGTAGTTGAGTAAATCAAATCAGGAGGGTCCCAAGTTTGACTCCTTGGGGGAGAAATTCAGTATCGCCCCATTTGGGGCACAACTATCAGCCGGGCGCAAAGATTAGCGCCTGGCGCTAATTTTCACCTCCGACTGCAAACTTGGCTTTTATCGCCCCTGGAGGTGATTGGAGAGCTAAATCAGGCGCTACACAACTGTCTTAAGGCGCAAAGGCCGGGGAGTGAGGCGCTACCTCAGAGCGCTGTCGAAGCTCATATGATGTCAGTCAGCAATGGAACACAGACACACTGGCGCTGGCCAGTTCTTAAAGGGTAGGGTCGATCTTGCTCTCCATCCACACCCTGCTCATTGCAGCCTTGAATCTCGGCCTGGAGAGACCTGTACATCAAATCTGTTGGAAAGAACAAAGGAGAGGCCCAGGGAAAGAGCGCAGAGTGCAGCCCCCATATTCTCTTTTAAATCGATGCAAGGAAGATCAAATCAGAAAGAACCTGCAAAGTGCTGCTCAGTACCCAAAACTCCTCAACACAGCTTTGAATATCTCCTGCAGTCTCTCTCTCTCACTCAGAATGCGTGGTGCAAAAATTTCGCCGACAAAAAAAGGCAGGAAGCGGTCGCCTTTAAATAGCGCTCCCCCGTCCCTTCCCGACTGCAAAACGCTCCCCTCAACCTGTCGTTGCTAACGGCAGGCGGTAAGACAGGGGGCGCCACTCAATATCCGGTCCGGGGCGCTACCGGGGCGTTACACACTCGACTGATGTCATGATCTGCCGGCGCAGGAGATCATGGTGGTAGTGTTTAGCACCGCCACAAAATGTCTAGTTAATTTCGTGAGCGGTGCAAACATCGCCGCGCACGGGCGGTAGTTGCTTTGCGCCCCATTAGCGCCCTCTTAAGGCGCTAACAGGAGGCACAAACCAATCAAATTTCCCCCCCCGGTCTGTTAACTGATTTCAGCCAGAGGCACCATAGTGTGCTATAATTGGTCACAGTACCTTGGCTTAAAAAGGAAAATCAAATAGGATTCCTGCTCTTGATTGTTATCCAAGTGCCCCTGCTGGATGTGTCTGTGTGTGGACATCAGGTGAGAACATGATTGGGCTTGAATGTGAGGTCCTTTATGATCAAACAGCCTGCCTATACTCACTATCTAGGCTTACGCGCAAAGAATGGCCACTTGGCCAAGGTACAGAAGAGCGTCTTTGGTCTATTGAAACCTGCCCCAACAGGGAATCAATGTCGTCAGATGAGGAGGGGAGAAAAAGGAAAGAAAAAAGAGAAAAACCTTAGCTATCAGATTCCAGTTACTGGAGACTAAATTCTCTGATATATTGGCCCGCATTCAAGTTTTTCTGAAAGAAAGGTGTGTTTTAAAAATATGTTCCCTTGGGAACGTCTCAAACACAAGAAGATATTTCTTGTAGAGCATTAAAAAAAAATCCTATTCTGGAAAAACTGCTGCTTGCAGACTGTTTTAGCGGCCAACAGCTAATCGTCTCTCATGTGGTAATTCCAGACTCTGTTAAGGTTCTGAACTTGGAGGAGTTTCCACCCAAGTTTACTCGATATTTTACGCCAGATATATGTTTAATGCCCCTATTATACGTGTCACTGGGCGCAAATACACAGGAAATTCCATCCCCATGGTCGGAGGCTTGCCACTCACGTACGCCTCCGGACTGCAAGAAAACTACGTACTTACCTTGTGTCTCCAGAGCTTCGGACTCTTGCGGTCCTGGGCCTGCAGGCGTAAGGGTTTGGTGGGTATTGGCTGGGCAGCAGTTGGGCAAATAGTGCAACTCTGCATCAGCGAAAGTGAATTTACAGTGGATGCAAATGATCTGTTGAGGAGAAACTTAATAGATCGCAAGTTCTGGGTTTTCACGCATGCGTACGCCGTCATAGGCCCCGTAAATTCTGGGCCAGTATTTTCACAGCCATAGGCAGGGGAGCCACAGAAGCAGTGTGAGGGAGCAAGCGCCAAACAGGTTTCTCTCACTCGTGCTGTGCCTGGTGTGATTGAGATCTTGGACACCCAGTTACAGGAGTTTGTCACTGTGGGATGGATAAGAACCTTTAAAGTCAGTTTTTATTTGTTATGCATTGTGTGTTCTATTGTGTGTTCTCCTCCCACCTGTGGTGGCGCTGTCACAGGAGATAAATGGTTGGGTGTTCTCTGTTAAGTTGAGCTCTCTTTGTTCGGAACTCTCCAGAACTTCCTTTCCTTCCAATAAAGCACTTCATGTTTGAATCTCTGAGTTCTGAGTCCTAAATTGTGTCTAGGTAGAAAGGTACCGACATAACAAGTGGCAACGAGGAGCGGATGAATCTGCGTACGTTACGGGTGCAGTGAGTAAACAGAAAATTTAATTTGAAACGTGAGATGGCTACTATATTAGGAAACATCGGTGATTTTGATGAAAATGTGGAGCAATGGAACGCTTATACAGAACATTTTGACTATTTTGTATTGGCGAATGCGGTGGCAAATGAAAATGTCGTGCCTACCTTTTTGAGTGTAATCGGGCCGAAGACATTCAATTTACTTCGCAGCCTCGTGCAGCCAGATAAGCCAGGAACTAAAACATATAAGCAACTAGTGGAAATTCTTGGAGCACATTTTTCACCAAAACCTCTGGTTATTGCTGAGAGATTTAGATTTCACAAACGGAATCAAGAGGAGGGGGAATCAGTGACGATGTTTATTGCTGCTTTAAAAAGGTTGTCGGAACACTGCCAGTTCAAGGAGGTGCTGAATGACACCATTAGAGACAGACTTGTGTGTGGTCTGCAAAATGCAGCCACACAGAAGCGCCTTCTTACTGAAGACAACCGTACTCTTGAAAAGGCCATTGAAGTTAGTGTCTCTATGGAGATGGCGGAAAAGGAGGCTCACCAGTTGAGTTCAACAGGGAGAGTTCACAAGGTGTCGTCTGAGCCTAAAGGTGCGCGGAATGGCACATGTTACCGTTGTGGGAAAACGGGCCATCACGCTAATGACTGCTGGTGTACGGAGCTGGAATGCCGAAATTGTGGCAAAAAGGGTCACATTGAACGCGCCTGTAGAGGTGAAAAAAGAACAGACAGAGCTGGGAAGCATGGAAGCAAAATGTCTGTATTTGGACAAGAGAGGAAAAAGAGTGTTCATTCAGTGCAGTATGATGGAACAAGCAAAACAGAGGGGAGCGACACCTCTGAGGAGGAAGAGGTGCACATACTGACGGTTGCAGGTGATTCAAATGGCTACTGGGTGTCACCACTGGTGGAGGGGCAATCAGTGCGGATGGAGGTGGACACAGGCGCGGCTGTGTCCCTTGTTTCAGACACTGTCTACAACAAAATGCCAAAGCATCTTACCCTTCAGCCAACAAACATTGTGCTAAAGACGTATACCGGCGAACCTGTGGCCATGAGAGGCGTCATTGAGGTGACAGTTAAATTGAACGGACAGACTGCAAAACTGCCACTATATGTGGTAAAGGGAAATTACCCATCGCTACTGGGACGTGCGTGGCTAGAGAAAAATCACGCTGGACTGGCCTGCAGTCCGCATGATGTCAAAAGGGGAGTCAGGTCTGACTGCAGTGTTAAACAAACATGCAGAACTCTTCAATGGGAACTTGGGAGCATGAAAAAGATCAGCGTGAGACTGGACATTAAACCTGACAGCAAGCCGAAGTTTCACAAAGCCCGACCTGTACCCTATGCAATTAGGCCAAAAGTTGAGGCTAACTTGGAGGCCTTAGTTGACAATGGAGTCCTGGAGCCTGTGAGCGTGAGCAAATGGGCCACACCCATTGTTCCTGTCCTGAAAAAGGATGGATCTGTTAGAACCTGCGGGGATTTTAAAGTGACTATTAACCCGGTGCTGTCTGCGGAACAGTACCCTCTTCCCCTCATTGATGATCTTTTTACGGGCCTGGCCGGAGGGCAAAAGTTCAGCAAAATAGACTTATGCCAGGCTTATCTACAAATGCATGTCGATGACAAATCAAAGGAGCTGCTGACAATTGTGACACAAAAGGTGCTATACAGGTACTGCCGCTTTCCGTTTGGAATTACGTCGGCCCCTGCTCTATTCCAAAGGGCAATGGATCAGATTTTGAGTGGACTGCCAGGAGCCCAGTGTGGTGTATGTGCCTTTAAGAGCAATTATGGTGTATGTGCCTTTAAGAGCCCCAGGTGTGCGTAATGCCGGTAATTGCCACTTGGGCTATATAAGCCTGTGTATTGTGTATATCCTTTAGAAACCCCCCCCCAGACTTGCTTAGTAAATACCTATGAACCAACTCCTGTCTTCAGTGTCTTTATCTACACACGGACACTACAGTGGCGACGAAGTGGAAACGGACTTACCTGCAATTCGGCAGCACCTCAAGGACATCGATTCCTCCAGCGTCCAGAAGACTCAAGGAAGTAAGAGAAACTGTGGTTTCACCAGCTGGCCAAGCTGGTGACAGGTACTGCGCTAATCCTTCCTGGGCATCAGGCTGGAGCTCCAGCGGCGGGCTCTACAGCTGAGACAGGCAGCGAAATCGGAGGCAAGCAATAACGGACTGGGAGGGTGCACTCGAGAGACGGCCGGCGCGGCAAGCAGGTCAGCGTTTAGACCTCCGTTGGGAACGAGTCTCCAACAGTGAATAAACGGAAACCACAGTAAAACAGCGTTGTTATCGGTAGCAACGGCGGGAAAGCGCGGGAAGCGCCATATCGTTGCTACAGAGAGAAAAAAAAAAAGCGCGGGAAGCACCATATCTTTTCTGAAATGCCTAAATCTGGTAATATTGAGGCTTTTGATGGCGAAATAGAAGATTGGACCACATACGTGGAAAGAGTAGAGGTTTATTGCACTGCAAATGGAATAACAGATGAAAAAAAAGCTTCAGTACTTCTGAACTTAATGGGCGCGAAGACATACGGGCTGTTACGAAATTTAATCACTCCAGCCAAACCAAAGGACAAGACTTTTAAAGAAATTGTTGATACCCTGCAGGAGCATTTAAACCCAACACCGCTGCTGATAGCGGAACGATTCAAGTTCTTCAAGAGAAATCAACACAAGAATGAAAGTAACGCTGATTACCTAACCGAATTAAGAAAGCTATCAAAGTACTGCCAATTCGGAGCACGACTATCGGATTATCTTCGAGACAAATTTGTTTGCGGTCTCTTAAGTGAAGGAACACAAAAAAGACTGCTTTCTGAAAAAGATTTAACATTGGACAAAGCTTTCAGTACGGCTGTATCATACGAAGCAGCAGCAAAAGGAGCTGCAGAGATACAACAAGAGACACAGGACTTCGGCACCCATAAAATGACACAGGAGTTCGGAAGATGTTATCGCTGCGGCAGATCCACCCATAACCAGAGGGACTGCTGGTTCAAGGGCAAAGCATGCAGGCAATGTGGTAAGATTGGACACATTGCACGGGTATGCCAATCTGGACAAAATAAATCCACTGACAGAAAACAAAAAATCAATAAAGAAAAGTACAGGAAGGTACAAATGATGACGGACAATAGCTCCGAAGACCAGAATAGCGATAGCGACTCCGGAAACAAGAGACTAAGCTGTCTCACATTACATAATGTACTTGCCAAAGATGATTACCAAACCATTTGGGTTACCCTCACAATAGCAGGGTCCCCAGTTAAAATGGAGCTAGATACAGGATCAGCTCTAACCGTAATAAATCGACGAGATTACGAGAGGCTATTTTCGCATATACCTCTAAAAGACACATCCATTATCTTAAAAACATATACGGGGCAGAAAGTATACCCCAAAGGAAAAATAAAGGTGCCTGTGGTATACAACGGCAAAGAAATACAAAAGTTGTATTTATACATTCTACAAGATGGTGGTCCACCGTTGTTGGGACGTGAATGGATAAGGAAGATACGTTTAGACTGGCACTCCATTCAGGCACTGACGGTAACCAGTAAGGAAAAAAACAATGATGACATCATACCTGAACGATTAAAAGACATCTTGGCCAACGCCAAAGAAGTGTTTCAAGAGAAACTAGGAACCTTGAAAGGCATCACCGCCTCAATAAAAGTGGAAGATACAGCAATTCCAAAATTTTTTAAGGCAAGACTGGTGCCATACGCAATACGTCCGGCAGTCGAGGCAGAGCTGAAGAATTTGGAAAAGGCAGGCGTATTATCCAAAATAGATTGGAGCGAATGGGCAACACCCATCGTTCCAGTCATGAAAAAAACATTGAAAAATAACTCTGAGGAACAGAGAAAAATTCGCATCTGTGGGGACTTTAAGGTGACTGTAAACCCGGTCCTTCACACGGTACAGTATCCTCTTCCGAGGATAGAAGATATTTTCGCCTCACTATCCGGAGGAAAACGTTTCACAAAAATTGACTTGGCACAGGCATATCTACAGATGGAGGTTGAGGAAACCTCTAAAAAGTATCTCACAATAAACACACACAAAGGCCTGTACCAGTACAATCGACTGGTTTTTGGAGTAGCATCAGCTCCAGCTATCTGGCAAAGAGCTATGGAGCAAGTCCTGCAAGGGATTCCGGGGACTCAGTGTTACCTAGACGACATCCTTATAACAGTACCGAACTTATCAACTATTCTACACCCTCTTAATGATCTTCCAGAGACAGGAGTGATTTGGAAATGGAACGAAGACTGTAAACGTGCCTTCCATAAATGTAAAGACTTAATCACATCCGAGAAAATTTTGGCTCATTACAACCCATCACTACCAATCAGACTGGCGTGCGATGCATCCCCTTACGGCATAGCAGCGGTATTGTCCCATAGATTCCCTGATGGCTCGGAATGGCCGATAGCTTTTGCGTCACGCTCATTGAACTCAGCTGAGCGTAACTATGCCCAGATAGACAGGGAAGCACTCAGCCTGGTATGGGGAGTGAAGAAATTCAACCATTACCTACACGGACAAAAATTTACCTTGCTGACTGACCATCAACCCCTCATCTCCATATTCAATCCTAAAAAAGGTGTCCCCATTATGACGGCACAAAGACTACAGAGGTGGTCCCTTTTTCTAGGGGCACACCAATACAACATTGAATACAAAGGGTCAAAACAGCATGGGAATGCTGACGGTTTATCACGCCTACCATTGCCAATGATAGAAGAGGCACCTACAGTAGACCCAGTAGAGATATTCCACTCTACCATAGTTGAATGTCTACCGGTGACAAATTCTGCCATTGAAAGGGAGACAAGAAATGACCCTACTCTCTCACGGGTCTACGATTTAACAGTGAAGGGATGGCCAGCACATGGCGAACCACTGTTGCCAGCATTCTCGCAAAGAAGAGAACAGCTGTCAGTGTGCCGAGGAACCTTGATGTGTGGATCCAGAGTGGCGATTCCACCCAAACTCCAGGATAAAGTGCTAAAGGAGCTTCACGAGGGGCATCTGGGTGGAGTGAAAATGAAGAACCTAGCTAGGGCGTTTGTATGGTGGCCAGGTATCGATGGAGACATCGAAGACATGACCAAGAGCTGCCTAGGATGGCAGATGGTCGAAAATGCTCCACCACAGGCCCCTCTACATCCATGGGAGTGGCCCTCATCTCCCTGGCAAAGGGTGCACATCGACTTTGCTGGTCCATTTATGGACTCAATGTTCTTAATCGCAGTTGATGCACACTCCAAGTGGCTGGAGGTAATAAAGATGTCCTCCACCACCACGGAAAAAACCATCACAATATTAAGGACCTTATTTGCCAGGAATGGGCTGCCGGAGCAGATATGTTCTGATAATGGACCGCAATTTGTGTCCGAAGAATTCAGAAAGTTCTTAAAGAACAATGGGGTAAAGCACTACACGTCCGCCCCATACCATCCCGCCACCAATGGATTGGCTGAAAGGTTTGTCCAGACCTTCAAGAAGGCCATCAAGGCCATGGGTAATGAAGACATAAAACTTCAGCACAAGGTGGATAACTTCTTATTTGCATATAGGAATGCAACGCATATGGTTACTAACCAAACTCCCGCCATGATGTTCTACAATAGAAACCTAAGATGCCGGCTGGATTTGGTCAAGCCCAACATCCGAAGGGACGTGGAGAACCGGCAGTTTCAGGGCATGAATGAAAGGCCAACTAGGGCCTTCCAGATAGGCCAACCGGTTTTGGCCCGGGACTACCGTACCGAGAAATGGCAGCCTGGAACTATCTGCACACGATTAGGACCACTGATGTATACCGTGGACATCGGAGACAGCATAATAAGGCGCCATGCTGACCAAATCATCAAGTCATCCGAAAAGGGACAACCTACACCACCACTCTACACATCTAACGATGAAGTAGAGATACCCATATCTACCTCCGATCCGGTGATACTGGAGCCCGATGAACCCGACACTGGCCTTCAAGCCGAATCAGCCTTGCCAGAAGAACCTACTACACCACCAGAAACTACTACACCCCCGAGGCGTTATCCGGACCGAGTCAGGAAGCCTCCTGAGAGACTAACTAATAATTAATTAATACAGCAATGTATATTATTTTGCATATAACATGTAATTAATAATTACTTAAAATATGATGTACTAGTTAGCTAGAAGGGGAGGAATTGTGGTGTATGTGCCTTTAAGAGCAATTATGGTGTATGTGCCTTTAAGAGCCCCAGGTGTGCATAATGCCGGTAATTGCCACTTGGGCTATATAAGCCTGTGTATTGTGTATATCCTTTAGAAACCCCCCCCCAGACTTGCTTAGTAAATACCTATGACCCAACTCCTGTCTTCAGTGTCTTTATCTACACACGGACACTACAGCCAGTGCTACCTGGACGACATCCTTGTCACTGGGACAAATGAGGAGGATCATCTTCTGAACTTGGATGCGACACTACAACATCTGAAAGAGTACGGACTCAGAGTTCGTAAAGACAAATGTGAATTCTTTCAGTCTTCAGTTGAGTACCTGGGGCATGTGATTGACGCTACTGGCCTGCATAAGGTGCCGTCAAAGGTCAAGGCGATCGTGGAGGCCCCAGCACCCCAGAATGTGAGCCAGTTACGTTCATTTCTGGGACTACTTAACTACTATGGGAAGTTTATTCCAGACTTAGCAACATTGCTGAAGCCGTTACATCAGTTGCTATGTCAAGGCAAAACATGGAAATGGACTGAACTGTGCAACGAAGCTTTCGCCCAATCAAAGAAAGCATTGCTGAATTCGGAGGTCCTGACACACTTCGACCCAAATCTGCCCATGCAGCTAGCATGTGATGCATCACCATATGGTGTGGGAGCAGTCATATCCCACATCATGCCTTCGGGTGAAGAGAAACCTATCGCCTTCACATCACGCACCTTGAACAAGGCCGAGAGTAACTATGCGCAGATCCAGCGCGAGGCCTTGGGAATCGTTTTTGGAATTCGAAAATTTTATCAGTACCTGTTTGGGAGAAGGTTCACACTCCTGACGGACCACCGTCCATTGACTTCAACCTTCGGGCCCCACACCGGAATTCCGTCTCTCGCTGCAAGCAGGATGCAAAGGTGGGCTTTACTGTTGTCAGGACACACATACGACATCAAATATTGCAAATCAGACTTGCACGGCAACGCAGACGGTCTCTCGAGGCTACCCTTGCCTGTTACTCCCCCAGAGCCTCGTCAGATAGACATCTTCTACTTTAGACAAGTGGAGGGAGCACCTGTCACTGCAGTTCAGGTGCGAGGGTACACCCACAACGATCCAGTCCTGTCTGAGGTAATGGACGATGTCATTCGAGGGAGAGCGATAGGAGATTCTCCTAGTTTGAAACCTTACGTTTCAAAAAGAAATGAGCTCTCCGTCCAGGCAGGTTGTCTTCTTTGGGGACGCCGTGTCATCATTCCGCCACCTCTGAGGGAACCTATACTGCAACAACTTCATACAGGCCACAGTGGGATGGTTCGGATGAAGGAAATGGCAAGAAGCTACTTCTGGTGGTCAGGTCTCGATGGGAATATTGAGGAGAAAGCCAAAACATGTTCCCCATGTCAAAGGGTCCAGAATGTTCCACAGCTGGCAACCCTACACCCCTGGGATTGGCCTGCAGAAGTGTGGCAGCGAGTACATGTGGACTTCGCCGGTCCTTTCGAAGAGAAGATGTTTATGGTGGTTGTGGACACTCGTAGCAAGTGGCCGGAGGTCGCTGTGATGAGGTCTACCACGGCAGAGAAAACAATTGAGAAACTTGGTGAGATGTTCAGCCGTTATGGCTCACTGGAACAACTCGTAAGTGACAACGGTCCACAATTTGTATCACAGGAGTTTGCAACCTTCCTGCATGTGAATGGTGTCCAACACATCAGGTCTGCGCCCTATCATCCCTCTACTAACGGCCAGGCAGAAAGGTTTGTGCAAACTTTGAAGCACGCCTTGAAGGCATCGCAAGGTCAGGGCTCAATCCACCAATGTCTGAACAGCTTCCTGTTGTCCTACAGGAACGAGCTGCATGCCACAACCAAAACTTACCCTGCTTCGCTCATGATGAAGAGGCAGTTGCGGACAGGTTTTGACTTACTCAAACCTCCAAGGGCAGAACAGGTTGTCCATTGTCAACAACAAGCTCAAGTTGAAAAGAGAGAGAAAAGAGCCAAGGAGAGACGGTTTCATCTGGGAGAGCACGTCCTAGCTCGAAACTACAACACTGGACCGAAATGGGTTCCTGCTACGGTGATCGCGCAGACGGGCCCTGTGTCTTACACGGTTGAGACTGCTGAGGATGTCGTCTGGAGAAGACATACAGATCAACTGTTGCTAGGAGCAGAGACAGCCACAGAGGCTCCAACGGCTGGTTGGCCTGAACTGTTTCCGGATGATACCGCAAACCAGCATCCCTTGCCACAGTGCTCTTCTCCAACACAGGAACTCAAAGAGACTGTTCCACCTGTGCAGACTCCTGACTTTCAACTGACACAGGCACCTTCTCCAGCCAGGCCTGTGTCAATGCCTACTGCTGTGGAAGCCAGCGATGACCGCCAGTATCCTGTCAGAGAGCGGCGGCCTCCAAGATGCTTGGATCTGTAGGCTTAGTGACTTACCCACAAGACTGGGGCAGAATAAACCCCAGGGTAAAGTCAGGGGTTGAGGCAGTCTATCTCTACCCTAGGTTCGTTGAGTGCATTGAAAGTAACTTACCTGTTGAGGAATACTGTGGACCTTCCATTTAAGAGGGGAGGAAATGTTATGTATTGTGTGTTCTATTGTGTGTTCTCCTCCTACCTGTGGTGGCACTGTCACAGGAGATAAATGGTTGGGTGTTCTCTGTTAAGTTTAGCTCTCTTTGTTCGGAACACTCCAGAACTTCCTTTCCTTCCAATAAAGCACTTCATGTTTGAATCTCTGAGTTCTGAGTCCTAAATTGTGTCTAGGTAGAAAGGTACCGACATAACATTATTCACAATTTAAAAACAGATGTTCTCAGTTTTAATTTCGTGCATCATCGCAAACCGGGGGGAGGGGGGGCGCGGAAGGAGCCCAAAAAAGCCTGGTAAATTTGAAGAAAATTAGTTTTTATTTCGAACGTCATTGAATCTCAAGAAAACAGGCCAGTGACTAACAAGGCAAATTAAGCTAAATGACAACCCACAAGTATTTACACAGTTCACAGGCACTACTTTTATGGGCCTCAACAATATCTACTTGTCTCCCTGCCAAGGTTAAGGCTGACCTGCAAAGGATCATTTCCCCATCCCCCAGATCCTTGGTTTAAGATCATTTAAAGGTTCCTCCTGTCTGCTCTGAAATTAAATTGTCCCAGAAATTCGGGTCGGGGGCTTCCTGCGGGTGCAAGCCCCCGATCTGCACTTACCTTGCGCGCCGGCCGTTGAGCTGTGGGCCCCCGTGGAATTCCGATCCGGGGCCTGGTCCAGCTGCCGGCGTGCAATGCTTGCGTATCCCGGGGCGCAGTTAGTTCGATGTGTCCCCTGGGATCACATGGGCCATGGGGAGCCAATCGGAGCAGGGAATGCTCCATTCATAAGTCTGACAGGAAGTGCTGTCAAGACTTATAAATACTACGGCCCCAAAACAGCACTAAATCTTCAAATACATTTTTTTTTTAATCACATTTTTAAAATAAACTATAAATTACATGAAATAACTATTTTAAACAATAATTTAAATTTTTGAAAAAAATAATTTTATTTTCTAACGGGGCTAAAAATAAACTTACCTTGCTTTAAAGTATTTAAAAATAATAAACCTGTGGAAAAAATGTTTTAATTTTAATTAATTCACCACTTACCTTGTAAAAAGCAGGCCTTATGCCTGCTTTTTACATTTCTAACTTTTGGAGACTTACCCTCCCAGGAAAACCTGTAAAAAAAAAATGAAGTTCGATGCGCATGCGCAGCCTCTACTGCGCACGCGTTCAACCTCTTAACCCCTCCTTTCAGGGGAACGGAAGTGCCGGTTTCCCACGCATGCGCAGTGCATGCAGGAAACCGGGACTTCCATTGGGCCTACGGGTGAGTACCCCGTGCGTACTCACCCGTGGAGACCCGAATTTCTGGGCCATTAATTCTTTTATTTTCACCTTCCCTCCTATTAGAGAATCTTGGCTGTACCTAGAGTTGCCAACATTCCAGGGTTGGCCTGGAGTCTCCAGGAATTGATGATTAAGCTCCAGGACACTGCTGCGAGCAACCCTGGGGAAAAAATCATAAGGCATTAAAAGAAATTGTGTTTTTTTTTTCATTTTCTTTGAACACTTCTGTTAATTAGTTATAAAAATATTGGAGATGGGTAAAAAGGCTGTTTGACTGATAGTCAAGAATTATCCAATTGGTTAATGAAGAGCCTTTTCGCTTTCCAATTGGCACGGGAAGGTGATAAACTGTGAGGCTGGGCGTGACGGGTGATCAATGGTGGGAGCGTGGGGGTGGGACGTGTGGAGGTAAGAGGTCATGTGATGAATCCTCCAGGAATACTTTCAACCAGAGTTGGCAACATTAGCTGTACCAAATGCTCTACGCAGACTGGATCTGGTCATTTAGGCCCCGATGCGCCCATGTCATTGTTACCGTAACAACACATGTAATGAAATGGACTTATTGTCTTTAGAGGGAAATCTATTATTTATTTCCAATGTTATCCTCATTAAAAATTTGTGGGAAATAGCAGCAACTACCACTAATTCCTAATAATTCAGTACTGTGATCTACAAACATGCGAACAATGACAGACGGGTAAAAGCCCTCTGGTGCATCCAAGCTGTCCCACACAACTGCAATGCCTTGTGCATCATATTGTATACACTCCTCACCCCTCCCAAGGGTCATGTAATCTCCTGTCAGAGGCAAAAAAAAATAACAAAATTGTTCAGTGGCAGGTGGTATCTATTACCAGAAGTAACTTTCATTCACAGATTTCCACACCACCTCCTTTTCTGTACATCAACTCAGAGAACATCATCCTCCTCCTCTTCCTCATCCTCTTTCTGTGGGACTGCAGCCCCAGGAGGCTGCTGCCCCTCCTGCTGCCGTATGTTCATTCCTCTTTGGATGGTAAAACTGTGCAGCATGCATCAGATGGTGAAGACTTTGAAGACTTTGCTGGACTATAGAATAGCACCCCGTCTGAGCAGTCCAAACAACAGAATCACTGCTTCACTATTCCTATGGTGTGTTCCACAGTAACTCAGGTGATGGCATGGGCCTCATTGTATCCGTGCTTTGCTGCTGTGTAGAGGTTTATAATAGGAGTCATTAGCCATGGGGACAAAGAGTAGATTTAGCCTGCCAAATAATGAAGATACTGTGGATGGCTAAAAGCATCATGGCTGCTCCCTGAATAATGGGCATCAGTGTGCGGGATCACATTTCTGTGATCTGGAGCCATTTGCACATTAATGGAGTGGCATTCCTACCTGTTGATGGCAACATGGGTTCCTTTATCTATAATTATTGGTC
Source organism: Somniosus microcephalus (assembly GCF_052327205.1). Lineage (NCBI taxonomy): Eukaryota > Metazoa > Chordata > Chondrichthyes > Squaliformes > Somniosidae > Somniosus > Somniosus microcephalus. The sequence continues at coordinate 115,676,318 of NC_140995.1, forward strand.
CTTGCAAGGTGGTATCTTCTTTGCACTGGGAAGTGATAAAGGTGTTCCCTTTGGCACACATAGTGCCAGTTACTTGCTTTATTAACTGCAGACTGGTTTATCTGGCAGATATTTCCTGCTGTGGCCTGGAAGAATCCTGTTGCATTGCAGTTTAATGTCATAGTGACCTATACAGCTACAGGAAGAGCTGTCCCCTTCCTTGAAGTTGTAAATCAGCCTGCAGCAAGTGACATAACTCAGCAAAGGTGCTGAGGACAGGTTTCCTGTGACATACCTTAGTAGGAGCAGCGTGGTCCTGCAGTATTGACAGCAGTGAATATACTGCTTTACATGTTGTGCACTAATAACCTGATCCTGCTCATCCAATTCATGCAGCCAAAGGGGATTCCCTACTTGTCTGGCAACAGTAATTCCCAGGACTGCAGGAAGGCGTCAACAAAAAGGTAAAATTGTAAAGGGAAATAAAAGAATGCAGGATGTTCAACATACAAGTAGAAAAATGTTCACTGCCAAAAAACTAGGCTTCAACGTTCAATGCAACAAGAACAAGTTTCTTTTTAGACACTCAAAAGCAGGCCAAGTTCGTTTCCCTTTTCTTGCACCTGTTTTACATGGGTGAGGCGTATGCTAGAGTTAGAGAGTCTCACCTTGAACTCATGAAATTCAGCATTACATATACAAATGATGGATTTTGCTAGCCGATAGTGCTTTGCTCCACCCAAGTCACACATCGGAAAATTGGCCATGTTGCATTTACTGCCCTTGCAGTGCGTTCCTATGCAGAGCTAGACAGGTAACTAACAACTTGATATCTTCCCATAAAAATCACAAGGCTTGACTTTTCTTGTAAACTTTACTGAAAGATTCTTATTGTGAAACTGAAATACAATACAGAAGTGGAAGCATACATTAGTACACAAGCAATCATAACTGATATGCATACACAAATTTAGGTAAGCATGAGCAACACAGTACATTTGGCATGTAACTTACCAAAACACGTGAAAACACAGCTTACTGTGAATATACATTTAGCAAACTGAAAAGCATTCTCTTACATTCACTTTAAATTAGCCCTGTACATAGTGCATTAAAATACAGCTACAAGCTGACAAGTTAGATACAGAGAGCGAGCAATTCACGGTTAGCTGTGTAGGTTTGCTTACAGAGAAAGGTTACAAACTAAACATTTTCTGCAAAATATAGTGTACACTAATCATCTATAACATTCTCAAGTACTTACAGACAAATAGTGTCCAAGGCCGAAACGTAACAGGAAAATAACTTGCAACACCATGTGTCCAGCTGCATGTCTTGTGATCTATGGTAATTTACTTTACATCACTTTACTTTACTGCACTTTACTGCACTTGCTAGGTACCAAATATCCACTAGGTGACGGCACACAATGGGAATCGACCCAAATTAATTAAACCCCTGAATTAACTTGAAAACTAACATAAATTCCTAAAGGAAGGCAGCACACTCCCCGCTTGGTATAATTCCATTGTACCACTACAGATACAAAATAAAACCTAAAGAAAATGTCCTTTGGCTGCAAACATACTCAGAATCCTTTCTCTAGGTTTCTTCAGAAAGGAGGACTACGATCTCTGAGACTGGCCTCAGAAACACTTTAATATCCCCTCCTTGACAATCTTCACCTCCACCTTGCGGACCCTCTTGTCCCTGCTCGGCAGAGTTTTGACAACCAGTCCCACTGGCCATTAATTTCTGTGTGCTTGGCTGTCTTTCAGCAAGACAACATCTCCCACTTTGACATTTGGCTTGTCTTCTGTCCATTTCCTACGGCTCTGTAGGGTGGACAAATACTCTCCTCTCCATCTCTTCCAAAAAGTGTCTGCAAGACACTGGACTTGCTTCCACTGCTTCCCGTGCAGCTCAGCCATGTCGAAGTTTCCAGAGGGGGCTGAAATAGCACTCATCTTTTGAGTCAGGAGCATCGCTGGGTTGAGGACTGCAGGCATGTCTGGGTCGGTGGATACCGGCACCAGGGGTCTTGCATTCATGATCGCCATGACTTCAGCCATCAGAGTGCTCAAGACATCGTGTGTGAGACGAGTGGGTCCCGTCCGAAGCAGCATAGCTTCCAGAATACGCCTGGCAACACCGATGAGCCTCTCCCATGAACCACCCATGTGGGATGAATGCGGGGGGTTAAACACCCACGTGCATCCTTTCTTTTGGAGGTAGCTTCTTACCGCTGCATCGTCCATGTGGATGTCCAACTCCTTACAGGCACCCATGAAGTTAGTCCCTCTGTCGGAGCAGAGAAGTTTGGCTGGACCACGGATTGAGAAAAACCTCCTCAGGGCATTGATAAAGCTGTCTGTTTCCAGGTTCCAGGAGAGCCCCAGGCTCCGTTGAAGGGGGAGAGGATCCACTCCAAGGTGCAAATCCTTTAGATCCTTAGCACGGTCCTCTGCAGGGAAGGCTTCCATCACCTGTCCACTGTTCAATGCTACCTTGTGTAGTCTCAGGTTGGACTCTGCCAACATCTCTCTGGTTCTTGTCAGGAGATCTATTGCTTCTTCAGGTGTGGTAACCGAGGTGAGACCATCGTCAACATAGAACTGTCTCTCAACTGTCTCTCAACATTGGAGCCATATTCTTGCTCACCTTTTTGAGCGGCTCGCCTCATGCAGTAGATGGCCACAGCAGGTGAAGGGCTGTTTCCAAACACGTGGACCTTCATCCTGTACTCCACCACATTCTTGTTGATGTCGTTGTCCTCATGCCAGAGGTAGCGGAGATAGTTCCTGTGGTCTTCTTGGATGACAAAGCAATAAAACATTTGCTGCACATCTGCTGTCAGGGCTACAGGTTCTTTCCTGAACCGCAGAAGAACTCCCAACAAGGTGTTGTTCAAGTCTGGGCTGCTGAGGAGTACATCGTTCAGAGACACTCCTTCACATTCAGCACTTGAATCGAACACAACTCGTAACTGGTCCGGCCTTTGTGGGTGATACACACCGAATGTTGGCAGGTACCAGTGTTCTTTACCTTCCTCCAGAGGTGGAGCAGGCTCGGCTTGGTCGTTGTCCAGCATCTTCTGCATGAACTCTATGTAATAGCCCTTCATTTCTAGCCTTTTCTCCAGTATTCTCCTGAGTGAGCAGAGGCACTTCATAGCTTGTTCCCTGTTGCTCGGAAGACGGCGTCTAGGAGAGCGAAATGGTAAGGGTGACACCCAGCTGTGTCCATCATCCTGGTAAACCTCCTCATCCATGATGGTTAGGAAAGCTTTGTCATCCATGGATAGTGCTGGTTTGTCATCATCCTTGGACCTTTCAAACACTGAGCATCCTAGGCTGTCTATGCTCACCGTGAAGCCTGCCTCTTCCTCACAGGCAGAGGAGGTTGACCTATGATGCTGCGTCATGCCATTGTAGTCTTCCTTTACCTGGATCCTGTTTGGGCATGGGCTGAGAAAGGATGTGCGACCGTTGTGCAGCACATTTGCTTTATAGACGTTGACATCCGCTGGTTTGTGGACTGTTCCCAGGCAAGCTCCACCCACGAGGACCCATCCCAAGTCAAGCCGTTGCGCATAAGGAGCATTGTGGGGCCCGTTGATTTGCTCACGCACCTTGTGCACCCTTAAGATGTCTCTTCCCAAGAGCAGGAGGATTGGAGCGTTCGGGTCCACAGCTGGAATCTTGTTGGCAACTGGCTGTAGGTGGGGCTGATGGCGTGCGACCTCTGGGGAGGGAATTTCCGTCCTATCATCTGGCATCATGTCACACTCAATTAAGGTGGGGAGGGGAAGCTGTAGTTCCCCATCCATGATATCGATCATGAAGTTGCCAACTCTCCTACCCGTAGTCTCTGTTGTCCCTGAACAGGTTTTCAGCATGTACGGAGCTGCGCTGGCCTTGACTTCAAAGAGATTAAAGAATTCTGTCTTCGCTAGAGACTTGTTACTTTGCTCATCAAGCACTGCATACATCTTGATTGCCTTCTCCTTTCTCCCTGCAGGATATGCTTTAACCAAGCAGATTTTGGAGCATGAGCGTGGGCTGCTTGCATTTCCACAAACCTCTGTACACTTGGAGGTGACTGACGAAGATGCACTTTCACTTTGCTCCCCGCTATCCTCTTTGTCAACCGCAGCACTCTCGGTGGTCGAAGGAGGAGGACCTGGACGCAGGGCTGCGATGTGTTTTTCACTGTTGCACTCGAAGCACTTGATTGTCGCCTTGCAGTCTTTTGCCATGTGCAGAGTCGACCCACAACATCTGAAGCAGATGCGATTCTCTTTCAGGTATGATTTGCGCTCATCAATAGGCTTGCCTCTAAAGCTTCGACACTTTGAGTGGGTGGGGCTTCTTGTGTATTGGACACTGACGATCTGGGTCATCCACTTTATTCCCAGCAGAACTGGATTGGTTGACTGAGGGTTCGGCTGGAACATCTGTTTTGTGCACGCTCACAGAGGCTTTGTTGCTGTACTTTGTGGGTTTCTCTGTTCTCGAAGGAGCGTGACTGCTGGAGGTGGAGAAAGTGAAACTTGGATCATTCCTCACCTTTGCCTGTTGTTGGACGAACCTGGAGAAGAGAGAGAAGGGAGGAAATGCCACTCCGTAGTCCTCCTTGTACTTGGATCCCTTAGCTATCCATTTCTCTTGAAGGTTGTAGGAGAGCTTTTCCACGATTGGGTTTACCCCACGAGCTGTATCCAAATACGAGAGGCCTGTCAGGTAACCTTCTCCCTTAGCACACTCCAGTTCGAGGAGAATGTCACCCAGTTCTCGAAGCTTGACATTATCTTTGTTGGTTAGCTTCGGAAAGTCCTCAATCTTCTTAAGCAGTACGTGTTCAATGACTTCTGGTGTCCCATAACAGTCTTCGAGACGTTGCCAAACCATGTTGAGGCCTGTTGTGGGATTGAGGACGTGCACTGAGCGAATTCTCCTCGCCTGTTCTGACGACTCAGCTCCGAGCCACTTTGTCATCAAATCTAGTTCTTCTCTGGCTGACAGATTCAAGTCCTTGGTGGTACTCAGGAAGGATGCTTTCCATGACCAATAATTTTCAGGACGGTCATCAAATTCTAGAAGACCTGAACTTAACAATTCTCGGCGGATGAGGTACCTAGCGAGGTCTTGTGCACCTTGTGGCTCAGGTAAGGACTCCTTGGCTGGATTGGCCGAGTGCTGTGGAGGTCTCTGCAGGTAAGTCTTACTTGCTTCTTCTCTTTTAAGCTCAGTGTCTCCGAAAACAGGCTGTTACTGTGGTGAGTAGCTGGTTCTGCGTCGAGATACCTGGATGTTTTGTGAGAGTCTGCTGGCTTGTGTTTCGATGATGCTTCCTTGAATAACAATTTGGAGTGTTGTTGGACATACTCACTTGTACGTTGCACTGGACTGAGGGGCTGTTCTAGAACATATGGTTCATGGCTGTGCTCGCCGCCTTCGTTCTCCTCACCTTCTTCATAAGCTGTAGCTTCAGCTTCAGCGGTAGCAGCAGCTCTCTGGCTTTGGAGAATGTGGAGACTGGCGTCGAGGTCAGCTCTCTGCTTCATCACACTAGTGTCGAGGTCAGCTCTCTGCTTCATCACACTAGCTTCTTTTTCAGCGAAGGACAATTGAGCCTGGGCAGCTTTTGCCTTAGCATGTGCTTTGGCGGCTGCAGAAGCTGTCGATGACGACGGTCTGCTGGACCGCCGAGATGATCTAGAGGATGCTTTAGAGGACTGTGACTTGGCATCATTTGCTCGAAGAGGCTCATGCTTCTCGGTTGGCTGGTCGACGTCCTCTATGGTATATTGTCTTCCTGAGCGTAGACTCATGGTAGCTGAGTGGTATCTTCTTGTGCTTGAGCCCGCTGTGCTGTTGTCTTTTCACTTTACTGCCCTTGCAGTGCGTTCCTATGCAAAGCTAGACAGGTAGCTAACAACTTGATATCTTCCCATAAAAATCACAAGGCTTGACTTTTCTTGTAAACTTTACTGAAAGATTCTTATTGTGAAACTGAAATACAATACAGAAGTGGAAGCATACATTAGTACACAAGCACATAACTGATATGCATACACAAATTTAGGTAAGCATGAGCAACACAGTACATTTGGCATGTAACTTACCAAAACACGTGAAAACACAGCTTACTGTGAATATACATTTAGCAAACTGAAAAGCATTCTCTTACATTCACTTTAAATTAGCCCTGTACATAGTGCATTAAAATACAGCTACAAGCTGACAAGTTAGATACAGAGAGCGAGCAATTCATGGCTAGCTGTGTAGGTTTGCTTACAGAGAAAGGTTACAAACTAAACATTTTCTGCAAAATATAGTGTACACTAATCATCTATAACATTCTCAAGTACTTACAGACAAATAGTGTCCAAGGCCAAAACGTAACAGGAAAATAACTTGCAACACCATGTGTCCAGCTGCATGTCTTGTGATCTACGGCAATTTACTTTACATCACTTTACTTTACTGCGCTTTACTGCACTTACTAGGTACCAAATATCCACTAGGTGGCGGCACACAATGGGAATCGACCCAAATTAATTAAACCCCTGAATTAACTTGAAAACTAACATAAATTCCTAAAGGAAGGCAGCACATTGCAGCTCTGCTGCATGAGGTTGGGGATCTGATTTTATGGCCTGCTTCCCACACTTAAGGCAATACAGCACCAACAGAGTCTCAAAATTGGAGAAATAGCATTTCTATTTTTCTCTCTTTCTGTTACCATTTTGTGGTACTTATTCTCCCCAAAGAAGTACGAAGGTATTTTCTTTCTAGTGGCTGCATTGTCCATATATTTGGGCCATAAGTTTACCTGGTCTATAGTCAATAATCACAAACAGAAATAAAGGAGAGGTAAGAAAAAACCTGTTTACACAGGGTGTGGTTAGAATGTGGGATTCTCTGTGCAAATCATTGATGGAGCAGATGCCAGAAATTCTTTAAAAAGGTATTAGACAGATGCTTGTAAGTAGGATATTAAAGGATATGGGACATGCACAGGAGAGTGGGATTAGATGTGGGAAAAACATTGTACACACTTGACAGGCTGAATGGCCTGTTTCTGTGCTAAACATTCTATGATTGTAGAAAAGGAGATGCTATTATCTGCATGATTTTACACTACAAATGTTTATTGAAAAACAATAAAATTTTTATTTAAAATAGGAGGAATTCCACAGATTATATCTTACCTCTGATCAGATTGGATAAGAACATTTATTGGGGAGAACAAATGGTATAAATCAACGTCATGAACTTCTGTCAAGGGCCACAATCCCTGCCAATGTCTTGGTCTGGGACACACTGCCCACAGAATAATCAAATACAAGTCTGCTCCTATGATTCCCTCATAGTGAACTCCTGATTTCAGTTGTGGAGTCAGCCACATTCCTACAGGAAGAGAAAATGTTTTACAGGGTGAATAGTTCTATTTTAATAGGACCCTTTAGTTTGCTGTTTGGAAACTGATATACCCCTGCCACATTAGATCGCCTTTAGCTGATAAGAAGACAAGGAGAGGGAATAATAAATGCCCTGAAATTGCGGTTGGCGGCGTAACTAAGGAGTACGCCACCTACCTCCGAAAGAAATCTGCACTTACCTGGTGTGAGGCTCCCTTCGAAACTCACGTTGTTTCGCTGCGGAGTTCAGTGCAGCGTAGTGGCCCACAGATCCCAGGGCACACAGTGTGCGTAAGCATACCTGGGATCACATGAAGCTGTAAAGGAATGAGCCATACCTATTCAGAAAAATACACCATCCTATGAACAGAATTCTGACTTTATTAAAACACGACAAACTGGGTTTAAAAATCTAAAAAGCCTCAACAACACAAAGCTGTAAACAGGATACAAGCTTTTGAGATAAGATAAGTTGTTAACACAAAGCTGTAAACAGCATACAGGCTTTTGAGGTAAGATCAGTTGTTGACACTGAAACAATAGCCCTATTAAAGCAGAGGGTTGGAGCTTCCAGAAAGTCTGAGCTTTGGGAAGAACACAATACCATAACCCAGTTAAATTGTTTTAAACCAACACATTGTAAACAGGCACAAGAAAGAGCACAATGGTATAATGTTAAGGTGTCATAAACCAACACTTTGGGAAACAGAAACACAGGACATTAAAGAAATATATGCCTTCATAAATATGACATCAAATGAAAGACAAGAGACATAATTTGTAATACAAACAACTGAGGTAGCTAGGAAGACAATCATGTACTCAGTTGAAGTGTTTTTAATTTACATGTTGTAAAAGATACAAACAGAAGACTTTGTAAATATGACATCAATAGATGCACCAAGCAATCACATTGTTTTTGTGTTGAACTTGGAACACATAGGAGACGCAAAGTTTGCTTACAACCAGCTAAGGTGACTTAAGAATTGAATAGAAGACCTTCATAAAAATGGCATCAAATAAGAAACTACTGTCACATTGTTTTTATGATAAGTTTTGAACACCTACACAGCAGACAGGATTCTGCAAGCTACCAGCTGAACTGACTGTAAGAATAGCAGGGGTCAACAGAAAGATGACTAGAGATAAGTAGCTTACATCAGCAGGAAACTTCAAAGGATATACCACTGAAAAAAGGGTATAAAATATAGAACTTTCAAATAGGAAGACAGAATTCGCTGGAAGGGGCAAAGCGATTCTTAGCTTCAGAGACAGGCTCTGAAAGCCTACAACTCTTTGGGGGAGAAATTCAGTTGTTAGCGCCACCCGTTAGCGCCTTAAGAGGGCGATAAGTGGGGCGCGAGGCGGCTAGTGCCCAGGCGCGGCGAGACCTGCGCCTCTCGTGACATTGAGCGGACATTTAGTGGCGGCGCAAAACCGCAACGCCCACTCAGCTGCGCGCGCAGATCCTGACGTCATTTCATGGTGCAACGCCCTTGGGGTGCCCCGAACCGGAAATTCAGTGGTGCCCCCCTCCTTTCCGCCTGGCGCTCCCAGCAACTGCTTGACTGGAACGGTTCCCAGTCGCTGTGGGGCTGGGGGGGCGCTATTTAAAAGGGGCTCTTCCTGGCTTCTTAGTGGTAGCCATTTTTGGACCACTCCTTCTGTGAGAGAGAGAGAAATTTGCAGAGAGATAAAGGGAGAGAGCTTTCTGCATTGAGTCAGCACTCACACAGGTACTTCTGGCTTCGGCCCAGAACTTTGCAGTTGGATTGATTTTTCAGTGCCATTACCTTGAGTGGCCACATACTATGGGGGCTGCAATGGATGGTAACGTTGGGTTTCTCCATTGCATTGAGAGGGCTCAGAGATGCTGAGAGAGAGTGCCAATCATGGCCAGACTGAGGAGGGCCAACAGGCGTCGGCACAGGAGGCCTTACCCTCCCAGGATATTCCGCCAACAGTTCTCTTACCTCAACATGTCTGAGGAGCAGTGCTTTCGGAGGCTTCGATTCAGCAGGGAGGTGGTCACTGAGCTCTGCCACCTGCTTCAGCCAGATCTGCAGCCTCAACTGAGGAGCAGGACGTCTCTGTCGGTGGCAGCGAAGGTGACAGTGGCTCTCAACTTCTATGCCACCGGCTCCTTCCAATCCGCTACCGGGGACATTGCCAATGTCTCCCAGTTCGCGGTGCATTGCTGCACCCGCCAAGTCACGAATGCCCTCTTTAAAAGGAGACGTCAGTACATTTCCTTCCCCATGACCCTGGACAAGCAGCAAGAGTGCGCAATGGGATTTGCAAGAATAGCGGGCTTCCCCATGGTCCAGGGCGCCATTGACTGCACGCATGTGGCTTTGCGGGCGCCGCAAGAGAATGCCGAGGATTACTGCAACCGGAAGGGGTTACATTCGTTGAACGTGCAGTTGGTGTGTGACCACAGACAGCTGATACCAGCTGTCAATGCCCGCTTTCCAGGCAGCAGCCACGACGCCTTCATCCTGCGCCAGACTTCTGTGGCAGACCTTTTTGAAGCCCCGGCTCACCCAGGAGGCTGGCTTCTCGGGGACAAGGGCTATCCTCTGTGCACCTGGCTGATGACCCCACTCCGTGCGCCCAGCACCCCTGCTGAAGAACGATACAATGAGAGCCATCAAGCGACCAGGAACATTATTGAGCACACAATCGGCATGCTAAAGCAACGGTTCCGCTATCTGGACCATTCCGGGGGAGCCCTTCAGTACTCACCTGAGCGGGTCTCCCATTTCGTTGTAGTGTGCTGCATGCTGCATAACCTGGCAATCCTCAGGACTCAGCCACTGCCAGCAGACATTGGAGCACCAGCAGAGGAGGAGGAGGAGGAGGAGGAGGAGGAGGAGGAGCACCACGACGGGAGCGAGGCACAAAGTGCAAGGGCCGTCCGTCAGTGGCTTATTGCAAGTCGGTCCTAGGCCCCCTCTGAGGGAATGGCTTGTGCCTTTGAAAGAACATGAATGGAACCATTCCGTAAACCCTGAGCCGGTCAAGGCAACAAATAGCTCAAAGAGCAAACATGCACAATCTGAATAAAGACACTTCTTTATTTAACAAACTGTGTGCCCTTCCTGCATGACAAAGTAACAGAGAGAAACCCCCAAAAAAGCAGTCAGACACATAACTGGCTCTCACAACCTGGAGACAATGAACAAAAGAGTTAACAAAAAATGACCACGATCCTCAGTCGCACCTCTTCTGCGCTCACTGTAGCACTGTAGCCAGACTCTCCAGAAGGCCGCTGAGCTTCCCTACCCCCCCCCCCCCACGTTGCTGCAGCCCGCTGGGCCCCGGAGCTTCACCCTCCTCAGACCCTTCCCCCCTGCTCCCCTCCAGGGAAGACATGTCCCCATTATGGCCATGGGCTGCCTTGGCTGAGGGTGGCACTGATGGTCCAGCTTCCTCTTCCTCCTCGCCTTCAGAATCACTCACAGTGGCAGCTTGAGGGCCCGCCTCCTCACCTGGCGAATCAGCATCTGAAAGCAGGGAGGTACAAGAGTTGCTTTAGCATGAGGACAGGGCGGCAGCAAGGGAGGCATGAGTGCTGCAATGCACTGTATTGGTTTGATAGTGGCAAAGGATGCTGGTGTGAGGCACAAGTGGAAGGAGAGAGGTCAAAAAGGTGATGACCTTGCCATTGCTGTCCAGAACAGGGTCGGCATCTCCAGTGGAGACGGGGCCAATCATCCGGCCTGCCATAATGCGCTGGACTCGCTGCTCCAGATCGCTGAGGTCTTTAAGGTGAGGCCGGCCTCCCCCGGTCCATTGCTGCTGCCTCCTGTTATGGGCCAGCTTGCCCTGCAAATGAAACGACGGGCTCTGAGTACAGTGTGAAGCCCTGATCTTGGCTGCACTGCCTCCCATGGTCGAATAGCCCTTACAGTGTGAAGCCCTGATCTTGGCTGCACTGCCTCCCATGGTCGAATAGCCCTTACAGTGTGAAGCCCTGATCTTGGCTGCACTGCCTCCCATGGTGGAATAGCCCTTACAGTGTGAAGCCCTGATCTTGGCTGCACTGCCTCCCATGGCTGAATAGCCCTTACAGTGTGTAAAGTGCTGAATGTGCGTGTGAGTTTCATGAAAGGCACATAGGTGTTGGATGAGGGCTGGGCATTGGGGCTTTCAGGACCCTTTGGCCATAAAGTGAGGTGGACATGCAGGGATGAAGAGGATACTGAAAAGGGTACTCACCCTGACGACCTGAGTGAGGACGTTGAACTTCTTCCTGCATTGCACAGGGGTCCTAGGCACCATGCTGCTGGAGGTCACTCTGTGAGCCACCTCCCTCCAAGCTTTGCGGTAGTCAGTCGGCAGCGGCCTCCTGCCACTGTCCGGAAACAGGATAGATCGCCTGCGCTCCACTGCGCCAACCAGAACCTGCAGGGCCCCCTCACTGAACCGCTGCGCTCGCTCCCTGGCCCTCTCCATGGTCCTAGGCGTTAGAATGTGGCAGCAGGTCTGTCCAGACCGAGAATCAGGGCTCCGATGTGCAGGGTGTGGCTGCAATCCAAGATCGACCCTCCCCTTTAAGAGCTGACTGGCGCCAGCGTGTCTGCGTGCAATCGCTAACTGGCCGCACCTGCGCTGCACCTGCCCTCGGTGGTAGCGCCTCGCTTCTCCGGCTTAGTGCCTTAGGACAGCCGTGCAGCGCCTGCTTTAGCGCTCCAAGCACCTCTTGGGGCGAAGCAGGTCAATTTAACTGAAGGTGGCAATAATTTGCACCGGGCGCTAAATTGCGTGCCCGCTCGAGTATAACGCCCCAAACGTGGTGATACTGAATTTCTAGGCCTTTGAGTCTTGGGTAATCAAGGTATTTGATTTTGGTGGATATCCTGGATTAGGAATAAGACTTAGAAATGTAAAAATGTAACGAAGTTAAGATTAGAGAATAAGGATCTCTGAGAATAAGCCATTTGTATTTTGAACTGTTAAAGTTGCGATTGAATCACCAGCTGTAATTACATGTCGGTTCTTTAATAAATCTATATATTTTTAGAATTGTCTCACATAGTACTTCTGTATCAAACTCGCAAACTCAATCTCTGTATACTCTTTGGTGAGGAGTTGCAGAATTCTGGGGGAGTTTTCTGGACCCTCATAATATCCAGAAGGTTACAGTCTAGTTAAACTTATTAAAAGTGCTATCTGGAGGACAGTAACATCTTCAGGCCATTCCTTTCCTTTAGGGAGAGATAGTCTGGACCTTTAGACCCAATTAAGCATCTTATAGGATTCGGCTATCTCTATCTTTAGTTGAAGATGAACGTCTGGGGAATATGCCTGATCCAGGGTAGCCCAAAAAGGAGTAGGACTAGTAATTATCCCTTCAAAGCGGTGCGCAAATCAGGAAACAGAAATCTCCGATGCCTGGCAACAACCAAATTTTAAAATAAATGGTGAGAATATTGATTTGAATTGATGACTTATCACTCCCACTGTAAATAATAATGATAATCATTATAACACACATGCCAAATTTGCGGTCAATTTCAAAGGCGGTATGACCGCAAATTCTGCCCCAATGAATCCCCCCTCAGAAAAGGAGAGGCAATTGCCCTGAATCCCCCCTCAGAAAAGGAGAGGCAATAGCCCTGAATCCCCCCTCAGAAAAGGAGAGGCAATAGCCCTGAATCCCCCCTCAGAAAAGGAGAGGCAATGGCCCTGAATCCCCCCTCAGAAAAGGAGAGGCAATGGCCCTGAATCCCCCCTCAGAAAAGGAGAGGCAATGGCCCTGAATCCCCCCTCAGAAAAGGAGAGGCAATGGCCCTGAATCCTCCCTCAGAAAAGGAGAGGCAATGGCCCTGAATCCCCCCTCAGAAAAGGAGAGGCAATAGCCCTGAATCCCCCCTCAGAAAAGGAGAGGCAATTGCCCTGAATCCCCCCTCAGAAAAGGAGAGGCAATAGCCCTGAATCCTCCTTCAGAAAAAGAGAGGCAATAGCCCTGAATCCCCCCTCAGAAAAGGAGAGGCAATAGCCCTGAATCCTCCTTCAGAAAAGGAGAGGCAATTGCCCTGAATCCCCCCTCAGAAAAGGAGAGGCAATGGCCCTGAATCCCCCCTCAGCCAACACTCCACAGCCAAGCAGGTCCTAAAGGAAGGCTTAGAGGCGCCAGTAGCAGCACATTTGAGGCACAGGTGAGGAGGCTGTGGGCTGCAAATGGCTACTGTTTTACTAGATTCATTGATATAAATCAAGATCTAACAGACCAATGTACATTTCTGAAAGATCCAGTTCAGAGAACTTCAATATGTATGTCTGTGTAATCCAAGTTTGTTGAGGGTCTTTTGTTATCAAAACATAGATTAAAGTTAAATGGTCCAGAAATGACTGTTTTGTGTTATTTGCATATAAATGTTTAATGCATTTGTATGGCCTTCCTCTGTTTGCTATTTTAATAGAGATATTAAACCATTTAAAATAAACTAGTTAAAGCCTCCATTAAAATTGCAGATAGAGGAATGTCATATAAGTTTGTTAACCACTGGTACCATAGTTTCAGCAACAGTGAGGGAGATTTTAACCCTGCCTGCCCAGTGGAAACCAGGCAAGTGGGCATTTAAAACCGAGTCGGTTACTTACCCACTCGGTTCCCAACCATTTCCGATATTAACCAGCAATGTTTTGTAGGTGAATGAGGTGCTCGCCTAAAGCAGGCGGGAGCCTCATAAATTTATGCAAATCGGGGTCCTAATATGTCAATAGGACCCTAACAGGCCCCAAGCGGGGAAGGCGTCATGGATTTCCTGCCAGGCGGAAGCAGATCACCAGCTGGTCTGAAGACAGAAGAAGTACATCAGGTAGCTGTAAAACTCTCCTTGCGGGGCCAAGAGGAGCTGCTCTGGGCCCCACAAGAAAACTTGTAGCCTCCCCTGTCCCAGACTCTGCCTCCACCCCCCACTTCCTTCCCTCTCATGAGACCCTCCCCAAGCCCCCTCCTTGGATCTTCACCTGTCGACAGTCACTCTGCGCCCTCTTTATGCCTGTGCCAGGATGTGGATTGATGACATTTAAATGAGGCTCAAAGGTTAAAATCCTCGTGGCATCGTGTTGGCTCTGCTGAGCAGTAAATCAACTCACTGGAGCGCTCACCACTCTAGCAATTTTAAGTTAATGGGGCTAGATTTTCGGGGAGCCATCAGGCGGGGTTTCAGGCGTGTGGGGGGGGGGGGAAATCCCGACTTTGGGGGTCCCGCCACCATCCCGCCCAAAACCCCGCCCCACGTAAGTTTCAGGGGCGGCGGTTACCCGTCCCGCACTGGGACCCGCCAAAACCAGGCGGGAAGGGATTAGTGCCAATGAATTGCCTGTTAACAGGCAGTTTTTAGCCTAATCCCCATTTTGAGGGGTTTCGTGTGGGTTTCCCGATGGCTCCAAACCACGCTAGGTTGGAGCGGCGGGCCGTCGGGTTGAATGAGTTGGAGGGGTCGCGATGTCGGCGCTCAGGTGAGTGATGGGTGCATGAGTGTAAAGGTAAGTGTGTTTGGTGTGTCTAAAGTGTGTAAGGAACTGTTACTTACCTGTACTTACCTTAACAGCCTTTCTTCCTCTAGGTGTCGGGAGCGCATCATTCAGCCGGAACTTAAAGCTGAACGGCTGCGATCTGTCAAAAGTGACAGCCTGCAGCTTTTAGTGCTGCTGAGATTTCTAACTGAGCCTGCGTAGAAGGACTCAGCTTAGAAATCAGACTGTCAGTGTTTCACAGCATCAAACAGCTGTGAGACACTGATATTTCATCTGTCAGAAATCTTGACAGATGAAATTGCAGTCTTTATGTCACCTGTTGCCGGGTGGCCCTTAATTGGCCTGCTGAGCCCGCTGGGCGGGCTCAACAAGGTCAATCAAGTTAAAATCACGTGGATTGGCCGGACGTCGAAGTAGGCGGGTCAGAAACCCGAAAGGGGAAGTCCCGCCTTCTTCCCGACAGGTTCCGCAAAATCGACCCCAATGTGTCTACAAAAATTGAGTGACTAATTAATATTTACTAAAAAGAAAATTAATACCAAAGTATTACAATGAATTTAATACCGAGTTCAACAATTTCAGATCATAACCCCTGCCCCTATTTTTTCAGGCGGCAGCAGTTGATGATTCTGCCATCCCCATTTACAGCATTTAATCACTCCTGCCTTCCACCCTATCACAGACCGTCCCTTTGGTTCTTTCCTCCCCTCTACCCCTTTCCCTGCCTCTGCACCTGGCTGAAATCTGTTACATCTCTAACTTTTTCCAGTTCTGACAAAAGGTCACAGACCTGAAACGTTGACTCTTATTCTCTCTCCACAGATGCTGCCTGACCTGCTGAGTGTTTCCAGCATTTTCTGTTTTTATTACAACAAATGAATAATGGGCCTGAGTTTGCTCAGGTTACAACCTCACTTGTTAGGCTAGGATCATGACCAACTGTGCCTTCAGCATCTCATTAGTATGAGGCAGATGGGTACATCTCTGGCACCCACCAGCTCCATGCCAATGCATATCGGCTTCTGCCTGCCCTTTGGCTGGAGTGCCCAGACCCCTCCCTCTAAAGGATCAGCTGCCAAATAAAGGGCCTGATTCATGAATTGTTTTTTAACTGTTTACGCTTTGGGGTCCAGGCCACTTGCCTGGTCTGTGCCTCACCGGTGGAGCTCACATGCTCCCTTGTGGGTGCTGGTACATCTCATCTCACTGCATGAGTTGGCTGCCACTGCAACTCTGGGTCCTTCTCTGGATCAAGGAACAGGAAGTGTTAATTAGAGAGTCCCTGCCCCCAAACCATCACTTGCCTTTTAAGGGGGAGATGGAAAGGCACTAAAGAAACTCCCGAAAATGGTGGAGACCCAGTTATGCCAGATCTCCATTATTTCCCTGAGAGTTCTGCCTGTCTCCCACTGGAGTTACATCAGAAGACTGGAGGAACGCTCAAGGAATTTTCAAGGCCAAAATTTACTTCTGTTTCTCACGTTAAAAAACACTTTCAGATATTAGTCTGAGGTACTGTCATAGAAACAAACAGGCATTTCTTACATAATCTATGGCAGAGTGTCAACAGTCAGCATGTCTGAATATTACACCATTAATGTTACTTCATTTGCTCTCTGAGGTGGTCGTTCACACCTGTTTCAAAAAAGTTTCTGTTCATGTTGAGACAGGAGGTTTCCACCTCAGGGATCTTGTGCACAACTGCTGGTGTTATTTATATTTGTCACATACTTGCAGATTTTAAGTCGGAGAGGATCCCTCGGGTATATTTTGCGTTAAATTTATGTCCATTTTAACGTTGACAGCTTTATATTTAACTGTCAAAGAATTTTTGAATTCCAACGTGAAATTCCTGTGGACAGATTTTTGCCGATGATCTGGAATGCACTGCCTAAAAAGGTGGTGGAAGCAGATTCAAATAGTAACTTTCAAAAGGGAAGTGGATATGTACTTTAAAAGAAAGAAATTTGTATGTCTGTGGGAAAAGAACAGGAGAGCGGGACTAATTGGATTGCTCTTTCAAAGAGCCTTCACAGGCACAATGGACAATATGGCCTCTTTCTGTGCTGTAGGAGTCTATGATGTCCTTCAGACTTATAACTATTCTTTTACATAACTAGTGTATCTCTTGTGAAATTGCTCTTTGAGCTAATTTTTTTTAAGAGTCTGTCACTTCCTCTAACTACCTTGTTGCTTGTCTCCCATTCTAATTTCCTTTTGTTTCAGTCTGTCTATTTGTTTCTCTCTTTCTGGCTCCATCTTTTTCTACATAGTCCTTGTATACTTTGGGGCATATTTTTGGGCGCTAATGCGATGGCAGAGGTTGGAAAAACTGGCAGTATTCAGGTCAGCAGGTGTCCCATTGGTTTGAGGCCCCACTGTATCTTCCAGTTGGATCTGGGGCAGCTGGCTGAAGCTCTCATTCTGAGCAGGCAGGTGATACATTAGCTTATGCAAAACGGGACGCGGAATGGCATCGTGCCATATTCCAGCCCACAGACGTGATGGACGCCAAGTCCCCAGCGGGCCAGTGAAAACTGGCAGGCAGGAGGCCTCAAGCAGACCTGCAGATTTTACAGCTAAGTGCAATGGTACTTTTAAAGGCCCTTCTTGTAATTTTATCCCCCTTTTTTTCCAGTTGGCACTTTTTTTAGTCTTTCATGAGCCTTTGTGCTGGTTTCCTTTATATATTTCTTGCCTGAGCTCCTTTTATTTAGCACTAGTGGGTTTGCCACTAAGGATCCTCCAAGCTGACATGTTTGGAAGAGGAGCTTTGGAGGGATGTCAGACAGGACCTGCTGTACAAGAGATACTTTGTGCCCTGCCACCAGCACCCTCACCCTCACCCTCACATCAGCAGTGATAGGTAACATACCATTTTGTAAATATTGTTGGTGGAGCTTTTGCTTCCCAGAAGAGACTCACCAGTGTTCTCTGGTGGTATTACAATCTGATGTGAATGCCTGACTAGCTCCAATCACAGCATATCATGTTTATATGGTACTGCATGAAAGAAGATATGCCAGGGTCATTAACTGCCTGCATTGCCTCTTTGGTCATCCCTGCCGAGATGCTACTAACATATCTGCAGGCCCAGTAAAACCTACCTGGGAATGGCAATGGCAACTTGCTTTCTTAGGGTCTTCAGCAGATGTGGCATTTGCGGCAAGAACAACTGCAGCTACAATGTAATTAGGGGGTGTAGTTAATTCTGAGAAGGACTGCGACAAAATACAAGAAGACGTTAACATAATTGCAGAATGAGCGTGTAAATGGCAAGTGAATTTCAATATAGGTAAGTGTGAGGTTGTGCATTTTGGTAGGAGGAATAAGGAGGCCACCTACTGTTTTGAAAATAAGGGCTGGATTTTCCCAGCGGAGGCGGGATCGCGGCGGGAGAGGTAGTTGGCGGGTTCCGGTCCAGCTCCCAGCTGCATCCGCTCTGTCAAAAGGACTTTCCGTTAATAGGGCTTGTTAAGCCCGCACTGTGGGGTTCACGGCCAATTAAAGAGAAGCGGGTCTGATGACATCATTTGATGACACGTCATCAGCCGGTTTCCTTAAAGGGACCATGTCCAAATTGATCTTGACAGTTCTGCTGACAGTGTTCTGCAGCATTGAGGTGCTGCAAACACCGACTAGCACTGCACAAAGGTGCACGGTTGCACCCAGGCTTTCACATGACTCCCTCCATATGGCTTATGGAGAGAGTCACAGCATGCTGGGAGTTTCTCTTCCCTTCCCTTCCCTTCCCATGGGCGGAAGAGACCTTCCCAGGACACCAATGCAGCCTGGTTGCACATTGCACAGGAGGACACAAGCAGGGATGTTGTCAGGAGGACCTGGCTGCAGTGGTGCAAACCTTTCAATGATCTCAGTAGATCACGAAACGTTACTGCAAAGCCACACTCAACTTCATCCAGCTGTGCCACTCATCACATCCCCATCACTCTGCCTTCCCTATCCTACTCCTGCACATCCTTACTCACACCAACTTACCATGCACCTGCACCCATCCCTCTCTATCTACATTATCACTTCGCCATCTCACTAGCCACCCCTCACACTCACCCTCATCCTAGCCCAATCATACCAACTAAAAACACACAAGCATAGGCACTTGGGTGTATTATCCCAATTTTCATGTACATTATCTGTTAATGTGTTGTCAAACATTGAAATCTTTATTTTCAACACCTTGCCTTATTGGACAGATCTGTGCTCACCTTTGGAAGTGTCTTAGCGAGTTGTAGTGAATGGTGAGACATAACGGTATCCCTTGTAATGGTGATGAGTGTGAAAGGAATGGCTTGGTCATTGTAGGAATGCTTTATGGTGCTGGTGTGGGGTGGTGTTAACCTGGTACATCATGTGGCAGCCAGGGTGTACAGAGTCAAGTGAACTAAATCTGGCCATGGTGATGCCATCGCTGGCCTCCCGGGCAGCAATGCTGCCAGGTGCTGATGCCCTGTGTCCTGTGCAGCATAAGGTGATTGCGGAGAAGGTTGGTGCTGTTGTTGGTGTGCCTGGTGATGTTGGTGTTGGGGCTGATCGTGCAGGGATTCAGAGGATCAAGGCGAGTCAAGGGAAAACATCCTCCCTACATCTACCCTGTCAATCCCCCTCAGAATCTTATATGTTTCAATAAGATTACCTCTCATTCTTCTAAACTCTTCTCAACCTTTCCTCATAAGACAACCCCTTCAACTCTGGAATCAACCTAGTGAACCTTCTCTGAACTGCCTCCAATGCAAGTATATCCTTCCTTAAATAAGGAGACCAAAACTGTACGAAGTACTCCAGGTGTGGTCTCACGGGCACCCTGTACAATTGTAGCAAGACTTCCCTACTTTTATACTCCAACCCCCTTGCAAAAAAGGCCAATATTCCATTTGCCTTCCTAATTATTGCTGCACCTGCATGCTAGCTTTTTGTGTTTCATGTACGAGGACCCCCAGATCCCTCTACTGCAGCATTCTGTAGTCTCTCTCCATTTAAATAATATTTTGCTTTTTTATTCTTCCTACCAAAGTGGATAACCTCACATTTTCCCAAATTATACTCCATCTGCCAAATTTTTGCCCATTCACTTAACCTATCTATATCCCTTTGCAGACTCTTTGTACTCCTCACAACTTGCTAGCCCACCTCTCTTTGTATTGTCAGCAAATTTGGCAACAGTACACTCGGTCCCTTCATCCACATCATTATTATAGATTGTAAATAGTTGAGGCCCCAACACTGATCCCTGTGGCACCCCACTAGTTACATTTTGCCAACCTGAAAATTACCCATTTATTCCGACTCTCTGTTTTCTGTTAGTTAGCCAATCCTCTATCCAATCTAATATATTACCCCCAACACCATGAGCTCTTATCTTGTGCAGTAACCTTTTATGCGGCACCTTATCGAATGTCTTCTGGAAATCCAGTACACTACATCTACTGGTTCCCCTTTATCCACCCTGCTCGTTACATCCTCAAAGAACTCTAGTAAATTTGTCAAACATGATTTCCCTTTCATAAAACCATGTTGACTCTGCTTGATTGTATTATGATTTTCTAAATTTCCTGCTATTACTTCCTTAATAATGGATTCCAGCATTTTCCCAGTCACTAATAAATCTAATAAGGAATTCAGGAGAAATTTCTTTACTCAAAGAGTAGTGAGAATGTGGAACTTGCTACCACATGGAATAATTGAGGCATATAGCATATATGCATTTAAGGGGAAGCTAGTTAAGTACATGAGAGAGAAAAATTAATAGAAAGATATGCTGATAGGGTGAGATGAAGCCAATAGAGTGAGAGGAGGCTCGTGTGGAGCATAATCACCAGCATAGACCAGTTGGGCTGAATGGCCTGTTTCTGTGCTGTGAATTCTATGTAATTCTGTGTAAGATCAATAATGGTCAGTTGTGGCTCGAAACTTGCCCGCACTTCCTTGGAAGCACTCAAACACAGAAACATAGAAGATAGGAGCAGGAGTAGGCCATTCGGCCCTTCGAGCCTGCTCCGCCATTCAATGAGATCATGGCTGATCATTCAAATTCAGTACCCTGTCCCTGCCTTCTCCCCATATCCCTTGATCCCTTTAGCCTTAAGAAATATATCCAACTCTTTCTTGAATATATTTAATGAACTGGCCTCCACCGCCCTCTGTGGCAGAGAATTCCACAGGTTCACCACTCTCTGGGTGAAGAAATTCCTCCTCATTTCAGTCCTAAATGTCCTACCCCTTATCCTTAGACTATGACCCCTGGTTCTGGACTCCCCGACCATCAGGAACATCCTTCCAGCATTTAGTCTGTCCAGGCCTGACAGAATTTTATAGGTTTCGATGAGATCCCCTCTCAATCTTCTAAACTCCAGTGAGTATAAGCCCAATCGACACAATCTCTCCTCATACGTCATTCCTGCCATCCCAGGTATCAGCCTGGTGAATCTTCGCTGCACTCCTTCCATGGCAAGTACGTCCTTCCTCAGATAAGGCGACCAAAACTGCACACAATACTCAAGGTGCGGTCTCACCAAGGCCCTGTACAACTGCAGCAAGACATCCTTGTTCCTGTACTCGAACCCTCTTGCTACAAAGGCCAACATACCATTTGCCTTCTTAACCACCTGCTGCACCTGCATGTTTACCTTCAGTGACTGGTGCACAAGAACACCCAGGTCTCTTTGCACTTCACCTTCTCCCAATCTATTGCCATTCAAATAATAATGTGCCTTCCTGTTTTTGCCACCAAAGTGGATAACCTCACATTTATCCACATTATAGTGCATTTGCCATGTTTCTGCCCAATCACCTAACCTGTCCAAATCGTACTGGAGTTTCATGACATCCTCCTCGCAGCATACCCTCCCACCCAGCTTTGTGTTGTCTGCAAATTTGGAGATATTACATCCAATTCCCTCGTCCAGATCATTAATATATATTGTGAACAGCTGGGGTCCTAGGACCAATCCTTGTGGTACCCCACTAGTCACTGCCTGCCACTCAGAAAACGACCCGTTTATTCCAACTCTTTGCTTTCTGTCCGCCAACCAGTTCTCTATCCAAGTCAATACCTTGCCCCCAATCCCGTGTACCTTAATTTTGCACGCTAATCTCTTATGCGGGACCTTATTGAAAGCCTTCTGAAAGTCCAAATACACCACATCCACTGGTTCTCCCTTATCTATTTTACCAGTTACATCCTCAAAAAATTCCAGTAGATTAGTCAAGCACGATTTACCTTTTGTAAATCCACGTAGACTTTGTCCGATCCTGTCACTGCTTTCCAAGTGCTCTGCTGTTACATCTTTTATAATGGACTCTAGCATTTTCCCCACTACCGATGTCAGGCTTACCGGTCTACAATTCCCCGCTTTTTCTCTGCCACTTTTTTTGAATAGTGGGGTAACATTAGCTACCCTCCAATCCATGGGTACTGTTCCAGAGTCTATCGAGTTCTGGAAGATGACCAGCAATGCATCTACTATTTCTAGGGCCACTTCCTTAAGTACCCTGGGATGTAGATTATCAGGCCCTGGGGATTTATCGGCCTTCAGTCCCATCAATTTTCTTAACACCATTTCCCTACAAATACTGATTTCTTTTAGTTCCACCCTTTCATCAGACCCTATATTCCCCGGTATTTCTGGGAGGTTATCTGTGTCCTCCTTTGTGAAGACAGAACCAAAATATGTATTTAGTTGGTCTGCCATTTCTTTGTTCCCCATTATAAATTCCCCCGATTCTGACTGCAAGGGACCTACGCTTGACTTCACCAATCTTTTTCTCTTCACATATCTATAAAAGCTTTTACAGTCAGTTTTTATGTTCCCTGAAAGCTTACTCTCATATTCTATTTTCCCTTTCTTAATTAATCCCTTTGTCCTCCTTTGTTGAATCCTGAACTGCTCCCAATCCTCAGGATTATTGCTTTTTCTGGCCAATTTGTATGTCCTCTCCTTGGATCTTATGCTATCCCTAATTTCCCTTGTTACCCATGGTTGAGTCACCTTTTTTGTTTTATTTTTATACCAAACTGGGATGCACAACTTCTGTAGTTCATCCATTCGGTCTTTGAATGTTTGCCATTGCCTATCCACCGTCACCCCTTTGAGTGCCATTCCCCAATCAATCCTACCCAACTCGCTCCTCAGGCCATCGTAGTTTCCTTTATTTAAATTGAGGACCCTTGTTTCTGAGTCAACTACTTCATTCTCCATCTTAATGAAGAATTCGATCATATTATGATCGCTCCGACCCAAGGGCCTTGTACAACAAGATTGCGAATTAATCCTTTCTTGTTACATAATACCCAGTCTAAGATGGCCTGATCTCTGGTTGGTTCCTCGACATATTGGTCCAGGAAACCATCCCCTAAACACTCCAGGAATTCCTCCTCCACAGTATTGTTACCAATTTGGTTAGCCCAATCTATATGTAGATTAAAGTCACCCATGATGACTGCTGTGCCCTTAATGCACGCTTCTTTAATTTCCCTTTTAATGTCATCCCCAACCTCCGCCTTACTGTTTGGAGGTCTATATACCACTCCCACTAATGTTTTTTTCCCCTTAGTATTTCTCAGTTCTACCCATACAGATTCCACATCATCAGAGCTAATATCCTTCATTACAATTGTGTTAATCCCTTCTTTAACCAGTAATGCTACCCCACCTCCCTTTCCTTTTTGCCTATCTTTCCTGAATATCGAATACCCCTGGATGTTGAGTTCCCAGTCTTGGCCATCCTTGAGCCACGTTTCCGTAATCCCAACCAAATCATATTCGTTTCCCTGTATTTGCGCAACCAATTCATCCACCTTATTACAAATGCTCCTCGCATTAAGACACAAAGGGCCCGATTTTCGGCTTGTGTGGGGAATGGTCGGATTTCCCCGAATGTGGGGTTTCTGACACACATAAAAAAGTGTCAGCCAGCCCCATGCAATTTTCCCTCAATTGGCCAATTAATTCCCAGCATGTGGGAAGCCTTGCTAATTGTCTAAATCGAGTCAGAAATCCCCACAGTATGATGTCATCATTCGTGGTGCTTTCAAGGTCCATAGCAAGCACTGCATCCTCTGAAGGCTTCCAAACGAACCATACAGGATGGCAGAGGAGCCTGCAGCAGCTGTAGCCAGTGCCAGACCCCGAGCTGCCTTCAAATTCGACGAAGCTTCACTGCAGGCATTATTGGATGGGGTTAGGGCCCACAGGGAGGTCCTCTTCCCTAGGTCAGGCAGGAAGAGGCCTCTCACTGAGACCAAGGCTGCATGGATGCAGGTGTCAGCAGATGCCATCTCGCTGGGAGTCACCAGAAGAACCTTGGCATTACATCTCTATCTCCTTCCTTTACTCCCCCACAGTACCATCCAGAGCCCCTGTCCTCACTGTGGAGGAGGAAGAGGCTGTGCAGCCAGACTCCTCAGAGGAAGCTCCAACCTCTGAGGGCACAGCACCAGCGCAGACACTCACACCTCGGGGGGACCTTTGGGACATAGAGTAGTGTTGTCACCTGGTGTTTCACAGCTGACAAGTGAGCCTCAGCAGATTCTGGAGACAGGGACAGCAGTGGAGAGTCCTCGTCGGAGGGCGCAGGGCTCTGCCAGCTCAGCTCAGCTGCGCTGCACCTCGACCCTCTGCCTCTGGGTCCATCCGCAAGAGAAGAGGTGATGGATCTCCATGCACAGATGCAGGAGTCTCTGGCAGGTTTTGTCTCCAGGGTCGCTGCGAGTGTGGAGCGAATGGAGGAGTCCATAGCGACCATGAGCAGAGCCTTTGTGGAGTCATTGGCGCATGAACGCAGCACCATGGAAAGGTTGGCAACCTCCATGGAGGAGATAACTCGCCAGCATACGGAAAACATGGTGAGTGCTCATAAGAGAATGACATCTCTTGAGGAGCGTTGGCCATCTGTTGAACAGAGAAACCAGATCTTCATGGAAGTCCTTCTGAGTAGGACTGCCAGTGCAGAAACGGGTTCCACTGGCCCCCTAAAGCGCAGCAAGGTGCTCTCAAGCCACTTCCAAGCGCTGGCCCCTTCTGGCTTGTGCAGCTTCAGGTGAGTGAGCAGCAGCCTGGTGCTCCTGGTAATCATCCTGCTGTTCCTGGTTCTGCTGCTGCCACCTCTGCTGTTGGAGATCCTCTAATGCCAGGAAGGGAAGGTGCCAAAGGCCTCCCATGCTTCTAGCAGATGCCTCGGTTGAGGAGGTCCTGAGTTAGGGTGGTGAGAGGGGCTTCCCAGGAGCTCACACTGAAGAAGTGTGTGAGGCTCCAACTTTCTGCAGCTGCTCCTAAGGCTTCAAAAAGTTCCCCCAAGCCTTGATCAACAAGGTCCTGCTGCCTGCAAATGCTGCCTCTTTAAATATCTTCAGCCCTCAGCGACCTGCTGCTGCAAGCAAGCAAGCCAGCTGTTTTCACGCCAGCTATCATCGGCGGGGTTCTCCGCAGGCGGGTTTCAGGTGGGGAAAGCCCCAAAGTCGCAACGGCGCGGGAAAATCCACTTCAACAAGCAGATAATTGCTTGTTAGTGCTCCGACGACCATTCCCGCCAGCGGCGGGCGGGACTGAAGCGGGGCGCGCGGAAACGGCAGTCTGAAAGTCGGACGGGGCAGGGAATCAGGCGGGGGGGGTCCTGACTCGCCTTTTCTGCGATTTTCGGACCACGGCCGCATGAAAAGCCGCCCGATGGCTGCCCGAAAATTGGGGCCAAAGCCTTCAGGCTTGTTTTTTTAATGCTCTTAGACCTATTAGAATTATTATTTACTGTGGCCATGTGCCACAGTGCTAATCTATAGAATAGTGCTGTGGAATGGCACAGAGGAAACCCTCCTCGCAAGTAACTCATGTAGCAGCACCTCAACTTCAACAGATGCCAAAAAGGAAGCCAGGAGCTGGGCTGTGCTGGTGCATGATGCATAATGGTTACTTGGGTACAATATTGATTCTGTGGAACCTTTCTTCAGCACAGAATCAACTATCCCAGGAGGGGAGAAGAGAGAATTGGAGAGAAAAATTAAATTGCAAAGTTTAACAGTAAAGTTGAAGAGTAACAAAAATTGTTAACTACTTCAGCCTGATGTCCTTCAGTGTGGTCAACAGCAATGCTAACATTGATCAACTAACAAGGACACTCTGAAGCCAGTCCTTTGCTCTGTCCTCAGATTCCTTGCCATCAGTTGAGTAAGTCCTCTGTGTGATTATTTTTTTCTGGATAGGAAAGAGAGGAGATGATAAGTGAGCAACTCTAGCATAACCACAGGCAGAAAGAGCAGAAGGACTCAAAGACCACAGGAAAAGGAACAGGACGATAGGGTGGTGGTTTGCCATTGCATGTGAGAGTTGCTGGTCGAGTTCATGATAAACAACGCAGTGAATGCTGCTCCTTTTCTAAAACTTCCATTTTGATGTGTTCCACCCAACCTTTAGTGAATTTCTATGCTCATTTAAGTGAAAATGGCAGTGTCAGAAAACTGATTCTTTTTGCACCTTCAACACTTCTTTACTCACCAATAATCAGCTCACCAATGCTCAGTTCATGCTCCGCCAGAACCACTCGGCTCCAGGCCTCATCACAGCCTTGATCCTGGCATGGACACAAGAGCTGAATGCCAGAAGAGAGGTTGAAGTAACTATCTTCAACATCAGGGCAGTATTCGACTGAATATGGCACCAAGGAGACTAAGCATAATTGGAGTCAATGGGGATCAAAGAGAAAACCCTCCAGAGGTTGGAGTCGCACCTGATGCAAAGGAAAATAATTGTGGTTGCTGGAGGCTAATCATCAAATCCCCAGGAGTTTTCTGCAGGTGAAACGTCCTTGGCCCAACCATCTTAAGCTGCTTCATCAATGATGTTTCCTCCTCAGGAATGGGGCTGTTCGCTGGTGATTCTAGAATAGTCAGCACAATAGTCTCCTCCTTTGATAGTGAAGCAGTCCATGTTGTTGTGTCGGTACCTTTCTACCTAGACACAATTTAGGACTCTGAACTCAGAGATTCAAACATGAAGTGCTTTATTGGAAGGAAAGGAAGTTCTGGAAAGTTCCGAACAAAGAGAGCTAAAACTTAACAGAGAACACCCAACCATTTATCTCCTGTGACAGCGCCACCACAGGTGGGAGGAGAAAACACAATACATAACATTTCCTCCCCTCTTAAATGGAAGGTCCACATTATTCCTCAACAGGTAAGTTACTTTCAACGCACTCAACGAACCCAGGGTAGAGGTAGACTGCCTCAAACCCTGACTTTACCCTGGGGTTTATTCTGCCCCAGTCTTGTGGGTAAGTCACTAAGCCTACAGATCAAGCGTCTTGGAGGCCGGCGCTCTCTGACAGGATACCGGCGGTCATCGCTGGCTTCCACAGCAGTAGGCATTGACACAGGCCTGGCTGGAGAAGGTGCCTGTGTCAGTTGAAAGTCAGGAGTTTGCACAGGTGGAACAGTCTCTTTGACTTCCTGTGTTGGAGAAGAGCACTGTGGCAAGGGATGCTGGTTTGCGGTATCATCTGGAAACAGTTCAGGCCAACCAGCCGTTGGAGCCTCTGTGGCTGTCTCTGCTCCTAGCAACAGTTGATCTGTATGTCTTCTCCAGACGACGTCCTCAGCAGTCTCAACCATGTAAGACACAGGGCCCGTCTGCGCGATCACCGTAGCAGGAACCCATTTCGGTCCAATGTTGTAGTTTCGAGCTAGGACGTGCTCTCCCAGATGAAACCGTCTCTCCTTGGCTCTTTTCTCTCTCTTTTCAACTTGAGCTTGTTGTTGACAATGGACAACCTGTTCTGCCCTTGGAGGTTTGAGTAAGTCAAAACTTGTCCGCAACTGCCTCTTCATCATGAGCGAAGCGGGGTAAGTTTTGGTTGTGGCATGCGGCTCGTTCCTGTAGGACAACAGGAAGCTGTTCAGACATTGGTGGATTGAGCCCTGACCTTGTGATGCCTTCAAGGCATGCTTCAAAGTTTGCACAAACCTTTCTGCCTGGCCGTTAGTAGAGGGATGATAGGGCGCAGACCTGATGTGTTGGACACCATTCACATGCAGGAAGGTTGCAAACGCCTGTGATACAAATTGTGGACCGTTGTCACTTACGAGTTGTTCTGGTGAGCCATAATGGCTGAACAGCTCACCAAGTTTCTCAATTGTTTTCTCTGCCGTGGTAGACCTCATCACAGCGACCTCCGGTCACTTGCTACGAGCGTCCACAACCACTATAAACATCTTCCCTTCGAAAGGACCGGCGAAGTCCACATGTACTCGCTGCCACACTTCTGCAGGCCAATCCCAGGGGTGTAGGGTTGCCAGCTGTGGAACATTCCGGACCCTTTGACATGGGGAACATGTTTTGGCTTTCTCCTCAATATTCCCATCTAGACCTGGCCACCAGAAGTAGCTTCTTGCTATTTCCTTCATCCGAACCATCCCACTGTGGCCTGTATGAAGTTGTTGCAGTATAGGTTCCCTCAGAGGTGGCGGAATGATGACACGGCGTCCCCAAAGAAGACAACCTGCCTGGACGGAGAGCTCATTTCTTTTTGAAACGTAAGGTTTCAAACTAGGAGAATCTCCTATTGCTCTCCCTCGAATGACATCGTCCATTACCTCAGACAGGACTGGATCGTTGCGGGTGTACCTTCGCACCTGAACTGCAGTGACAGGTGCTCCCTCCACTTGTCTAAAGTAGAAGATGTCTATCTGACGAGGCTCTGGGGGAGTAACAGGCAAGGGTAGCCTCGAGAGACCGTCTGCGTTGCCGTGCAAGTCTGATTTGCCATATGTGATGACGTATGTGTGTCCTGACAACAGTAAAGCCCACCTTTGCATCCTGCTTGCAGCGAGAGACGGAATTCCGGTGTGGGGCCCGAAGATTGAAGTCAATGGACGGTGGTCCGTCAGGTGTGTGAACCTTCTCCCAAACAGGTACTGATAAAATTTTCGAATTCCAAAAACGATTCCCAAGGCCTCGCGCTCGATCTGCGCATAGTTACTCTCGGCCTTGTTCAAGGTGCGTGATGCGAAGGTGATAGGTTTCTCTTCACCCGAAGGCATGATGTGGGATATGACTGCTCCCACACCATATGGTGATGCATCACATGCTAGCTGCACGGGCAGATTTGGGTCGAAGTGTGTCAGGACCTCCGAATTCAGCAATGCTTTCTTTGATTGGGCGAAAGCTTCGTTGCACAGTTCAGTCCATTTCCATGTTTTGCCTTGACATAGCAACTGATGTAACGGCTTCAGCAATGTTGCTAAGTCTGGAATAAACTTCCCATAGTAGTTAAGTAGTCCCAGAAATGAACGTAACTGGCTCACATTCTGGGGTGCTGGGGCCTCCACGATCGCCTTGACCTTTGACGGCACCTTATGCAGGCCAGTAGCGTCAATCACATGCCCCAGGTACTCAACTGAAGACTGAAAGAATTCACATTTGTCTTTACGAACTCTGACTCCATACTCTTTCAGTCGTTGTAGAGTCGCATCCAAGTTCAGAAGATGATCCTCCTCATTTGTCCCAGTGACAAGGATGTCGTCCAGGTAGCACTGGGCTCCTGGCAGTCCACTCAAAATCTGATCCATTGCCCTTTGGAATAGAGCAGGGGCCGACGTAATTCCAAACGGAAGGCAGCAGTACCTGTATAGCCCCTTGTGTGTCACAATTGTCAGCAGCTCCTTTGATTTGTCATCGACATGCATTTGTAGATAAGCCTGGCATAAGTCTATTTTGCTGAACTTTGGCCCTCCGGCCAGGCCCGTAAAAAGATCATCAATGAGGGGAAGAGGGTACTGTTCCGCAGACAGCACCGGGTTAATAGTCACTTTAAAATCCCCGCAGATTCGAACAGATCCATCCTTTTTGAGGACAGGAACAATGGGTGTGGCCCATTTGCTCACGCCCACAGGCTCCACGACTCCATTCTCGACTAAGGCCTCCAAGTTAGCCTCAACTTTTGGCCTAATTGCATAGGGTACAGGTCGGGCTTTGTGAAACTTTGGCTTGCTGTCAGGTTTAATGTCCAGTCTCACGCTGATCTTTTTCATGCTCCCAAGTTCCCCATTGAAGAGTTCTGCATGTTTGTTTAACACTGCAGTCAGACCTGACTCCCTTTTTGACATCATGCGGACTGCAGGCCAGTCCAGCGTGATTTTCTCTAGCCACGCACGTCCCAGTAGCGATGGGTAATTTCCCTTTACCACATATAGTGGCAGTTTTGCAGTCTGTCCGTTCAATTTAACTGTCACCTCAATGACGCCTCTCATTGCCACAGGTTCGCCGGTATACGTCTTTAGCACAATGTTTGTTGGCTGAAGGGTAAGATGCTTTAGCATTTTGTTGTAGACAGTGTCTGAAACAAGGGACACAGCCGCGCCTGTGTCCACCTCCATCCGCACTGATTGTCCCTCCACCAGTGGTGACACCCAGTAGCCATTTGAACCACCTGCAACCGTCAGTATGTGCACCTCTTCCTCCTCAGAGGTGTCGCTCCCCTCTGTTTTGCTTGTTCCATCATACTGCACTGAATGAACACTCTTTTTCCTCTCTTGTCCAAATACAGACATTTTGCTTCCATGCTTCCCAGCTCTGTCTGTTCTTTTTTTACCTCTACAGGCACGTTCAATGTGACCCTTTTTGCCACAATTTCGGCATTCCAGCTCCGTACACCAGCAGACATTAGCGTGATGGCCCGTTTTCCCACAACGGTAACATGTGCCGTTCCGCGCACCTTTAGGCTCAGACGACATCTTGTGAACTCTCCCTGTTGAACTCAACTGGTGAGCCTCCTTTTCCGCCATCTCCATGGAGACACTAACTTCAATGGCCTTTTCAAGAGTAAGGTTGTCCTCAGTAAGAAGGCGCTTCTGTGTGGCTGCATTTTGCAGAGCACTCACGAGTCTGTCTCTAATGGTGTCCTTCAGCACCTCCTTGAACTGGCAGTGTTCCGACAACCTTTTTAAAGCAACAATAAACATCGTCACTGATTCCCCCTCCTCTTGATTCCGTTTCTGAAATCTAAATCTCTCAGCAATAACCAGAGGTTTTGGTGAAAAATGTGCTCCAAGAATTTCCACTAGTTGCTTATATGTTTTAGTTCCTGGCTTATCTGGCTGCACGAGGCTGCGACGTAAGTTGAAAGTCTTCGGCCCGATTACACTGAAAAAGGTAGGCACGACCTTTTCATTTGCCACCGCATTCGCCAATACAAAATAGTCAAAACGTTCTGTATAAGCGCTCCATTGCTCCACATTTTCATCAAAATCACCGATGTTTCCTAATATAGTAGCCATCTCATGTTTCAAATTAAATTTTCTGTTTACTCACTGCACCCGTAACGTACGCAGATTCATCCGCACCTCGTTGCCACTTGTTGTGTCGGTACCTTTCTACCTAGTCACAATTTAGGACTCAGAACTCAGAGATTCAAACATGAAGTGCTTTATTGGAAGGAAAGGAAGTTCTGGAAAGTTCCGAACAAAGAGAGCTAAAACTTAACAGAGAACACCCAACCATTTATCTCCTGTGACAGCGCCACCACAGGTGGGAGGAGAACATACTATACATAACACATGCCAGCCTACAGCAGCACTTGAACAACATCCAGGTTTGAGCTGACCAAGTAACAGATAACATTAGCGCCATATAATGCCCAGTAATGACCATCTGAAACAAGAGAAAGCCCAAATAATAATGTGCCTTCCTGTTTTTGCCACCAAAGTGGATAACCTCACATTTATCCACGTTATATTGCATCTGCCATGCTATTGCCCAATCACCCAACCTGTCCAAATCATCCTCGAGTTTCTCGGCATTCTCCTCACAGCACACACGCCCACCCAGCTTTGCGTCATCTGCAAATTTGGAGATATTACATCTAGTTCCCTTGTCTAGATCATTAATATATATTGTGACTAGCTGGGGTCCAAGGACCGATCCCTGCGGTACCCCACTAGTCACTGCCTGCCACTCGGAAAAAGACCCGTTTATTCCAACTCTTTGCTTTCTGTCTGCCAACCAGTTCTCTATCCAAGTCAATACCTTGCCCCCAATCCCATGTGCCTTAACTTTACACGCTAATCTCTTATGCGGGACCTTATCGAAAGCCTTCTGCACCACATCCACTGGTTCTCCCTTATCTATTTTACCAGTTACATCCTCAAAAAATTCCAGTAGATTAGTCAAGCACGATTTACCTTTTGTAAATCCATGTTGACTTTGTCCGATCCTGTCACTGTTTTCCAAGTGCTCTGCTATTACATCTTTTATAATGGACTCGAGCATTTTCCCCACTACCGATGTCAGGCTTACCGGTCTGTAATTCCCCGTTTTCACTCCACCACCTTTTTTGAACAGTGGGGCAACATTAGCTACCCTCCAATCCATGGGTACTGTTCCAGATTCCATCGAATGCTGGAAGATGATCAGCAAAGCATCAACTATTTCTAGGGCCACTTCCTTAAGTACCCTAAGGTGTAGATTATCAGGCCCTGGGGATTTATCGGCCTTCAATCCCATCAATTTCCCTAACACCATTTCCCTACAAATACTGATTTATTTCAGTTCCTCCCTTTCATCAGACCCTATGTTCCCCGACATCTCTGGGAGGTTATTTGTGTCCTCCTTTGTGAAGACAGAACCAAAATATGTATTTAGTTGGTCTGCCATTTCTTTGTTCCCCATTATAAATTCCCCTGATTCCGACTGCAAGGGAGCTACGCTTGACTTCACCAATCTTTTTCTCTTCACATATCTATAAAAGCTTTTACAGTCAGTTTTTATGTTCCATGCAAGCTTACTCTCATATTCTATTTTCCCTTTCTTAATTAATCCCTTTGTCCTCCTTTGTTGAATCTTAAACTGCTCCCAATCCTCAGGTTTACTGTTTTTTCTGGCCAATTTGTATGTCCTCTCCTTGGATCTTATGCTATCCCTAATTTCCCTTGTTAGCCATGGTTGAGTCACCTTTTTTGTTTTATTTTTATGCCAAACTGGGATGAACAAATTCTGTAGTTCATCCATGCGGTCTTTGAATGTTTGCCATTGCCTATCCACCGTCAACCCTTTGAGTGACATTCCCCAATCAATCCTACTCAACTTGCGCCTCAGACCATCGTAGTTTCCTTTATTTAAATTTAGGACCCTAGTCTCTGAGTCGACTACTTCATTCTCCATCTTAATGAAGAATTCGATCATATTATGATCGCTCCGACGCAAGGGGCCTCGTACAACAAGATTGCTAATTAATCCTTTCTCATTACATAATACCCAGTCTAAGATGACCTGATCTCTGGTTGGTTCCTCGACATATTAGTTCAGGAAACCATCCCTTAAACACTCCCGGAATTCCTCCTCCACAGTATTGTTACTAATTTGGTTAGCCCAATCTATATGTAGATTAAAATCACCCATGATGACTGCTGTGCCCTTATTGCACGCTTCTCCAATTTCCCTTTTAATGCCATCCCCAACCTCCGCATTACTGTTTGGAAGTCTATATACCACTCCCACTAACGTTTTCTGCCCCATGGTATTTCTCAGTTCTACCCATACAGATTCCACATCATCAGAGCTAATATCCTTCCTTACAATTGTGTTAATCCCTTCTTTAACCAGCAATGCTACCCCACCTCCCTTTCCTTTTTGCCCATCTTTCCTGAATATTGAATACCCCTGGATGTTGAGTTCCCAGCCTTGGCCACCCTGGAGCCATGTTTCCGTAATCCCAATCAAATCATATTTTTTTACCTCTATTTGTGCAGCTAATTAATCCACCTTATTACGAATGCTCCTCCCATTAAGACACAAAGCCTTCAGGCTTGTTTTTTTAATGCTCTTAGACCTATTAGAATTATTATTTACTGTGGCCATGTTTGATTTAACCCGTTGATTCCTCTGACTGTCACTTTTGTTTTTCTCCTTCCTATCTTTTGCTTTTATCCTTGTTTCCCTTTCCTCTGTCCCCCTGCTCAGGTTCCCAACCCCCTGCCATTTTAGTTTAAACCCTCCCCCAGAGCACTAGCAAACACTCCCCCTAGGACATCGGTCCCGGCCCTGCCCAGGTGCAAATCGTCCGGTTTGAACTGGTCCCACTTCCCCCAGAACCAGTTCCAATGTCCCAGGAATTTGAATCCCTCCCCCTTGCACCATTCCTCTAGCCACGTATTCATCTGAAATATCCTTCTATTTCTACTCTGACTAGCACGTGGCACTGGTAGCAATCCTGAGATTACTACCTTTGAGGTCCTATTTTTAAATTTACCTCCTAACTCCCTATATTCCGCTTTTAGGACCTCATCCCGCTTTTTACCTATATCGTTGGTACCTATATGCACCACGACAACTGGCTGTTCACCCTCCCCTTCCAAGATGTTCTGCAGCTGCTCTGAGACATCCTTGACCCTTGCACCAGGGAGGCAACACACCATCCTGGAGTCTCGTTTGCGGCCGCAGAAACGCCTATCTATTCCCCTTACAATAGAATCCCCTATTACTATAGCTCTACCCCTCTTTTTCCTCCCGTCCTGTGCAGCAGAGCCACCCCTGGTGCCAGGATGTTGGCTGCTGCTGCCTTCCTCTGATAAGCCATCCCCCCCAACAGTACTCAAAGTGGTTTATCTGTTTGAGAGGGGGATGTCCACAGGGGACCCCTGCACTACCTGCCTGTGCCTAGTACTCTGTCTGTTGGTCACCCATTCCCTTTCTGCCTGTCCAACCTTTGCCTGCGGTGTGACCAACTGATTAAACGTGCTATTCACGACGTCCTCAGCCTCGCGAATGGTCCAGTATGAATCCAATTGCAG
Source organism: Somniosus microcephalus (assembly GCF_052327205.1). Lineage (NCBI taxonomy): Eukaryota > Metazoa > Chordata > Chondrichthyes > Squaliformes > Somniosidae > Somniosus > Somniosus microcephalus. The sequence continues at coordinate 115,711,003 of NC_140995.1, forward strand.
CTCCAGCGCCGCAATGCTGAGAAGTTGCAGAGAAAATCCAGTGTCAGGTCTCACCGAACTCTGGAGTAAAGCAGAGGGAGGGAGTTTCATTCTGCTTTGTTCTGGAGCTAGGTTGGGCCTTGATTCTGGATTTACATTACAACTTTAGCATCAGTGCAAAGCAAAATTACTTTGCGCTAATGCTTCCGTTCTGGTGTAAATGCAGCCTTATGCTAGCAAATGAACATATCATTCAGTTCCCATTTTCCACTATAAACAGTGCAATTTTCTAAACTATAAATCAAGAAACCTAGGACAAATGAAGGACAGGTACACAAAGAGTTGCTCATCAAGGTGCTTGTTTACTAGGCCAGAGCGAACTGAGCATGCTCATACTAAACCATGTGACAAACCATGTGACAATTCATTACAGTGAGCTTACAGAATATAAAAGTAAATCAACTATGCCTGAGGCTCTTTTACGGTAATTGGGCAGTTACAAAGCACCCACATGAATGCCACTTTTCCACCAAAATATCAAAAATGACAAAATTCATAAATAATTTTCCTTACTAAATAAATAAAACCAGATACATTATAAAGACATTACTCACCTAGATATGGTATATGGCGCTTCAGACAGATTGACAGAAAAATCTGTGTCCCAATATTTTGCAGCATGTCCCTGAACTATCTCAGGCCTAAAATTAGATTTGATCATTATCTAATCTTAATTAAATTACAAATTTCTGGGGGAGAAATTCATTATAGCCCAGGAATATTTTAGAAAAGTTTGAGATTTAGCGCCAGGCTCTAATGATTCAGACTGCACACAAAATTCAGTCTCGTTGCTCAAAGAACGGATGGGAGCACTAAATCAAGCGCTAATGGCCTAGCTCAGTGACGTTAAACTCAAAGCGCTGACCAATATCAGGTGCAGTCTAATCACAAGTCATCATTGCCATAGGCTCTTCCCAGTACTTAAAGGGGAGGTTCATTGCTATTGCAGCACCTCATTCTCAGCATTGCTGGCTGTGCAGCTGCCTCAGTAAGGAGAAGCACAACAAGGAGAAGGAGAAGGAGTCGGAGGACTGAAGCATGTGTGCTCATAGCAGATCCACCTCAGTCGGATGGTCAGGGTGATTGAATGCTTCACCAAATGCTACATACATACCACCATCTGTACCACAAGCTTCACACACTGCCTAAAGCACCAGACCCCCAGCACTCACACACCAACAATCTCTACCAACCAACAATCACACCCACATCTCACGCCTTACATACAATGACAGCTATTCAACTATGGCAGGCACAAGGGTCATTCGTTATTGGAATGATTGTGATATGTGTGATATGTTTATGCATAAATTTATTCATGGAGTTTGCAATATTTTGTGTTCTCTCTCATTTCAACTTTGCACCCAGGAGGACGCAGTGATATGGCATGACAGAGGGATGGCATGATGGGCATGTGGTGAGCAAAAGGGATCGGGGGTTTAAGTCATCCTTGTGTGAGGCTGGAGGTCTGTTTGGAGGAGGTGGCAGAGTTCTGTGACCACCACCTTGGTGATGCGGAGCCGTCTAATACACTGCTCCTCACTTCATTGAAGGTAGGAGAAGTGCTGGCCTCCTGTTGAGAGTCCTGATGGCCCTCATCCTCCCTCTGGCCACATGTTCCAATCTATCTCGCTGCTTCCACTCCCTCTGCCATAGATCCTGGAGGGCGAGGTCGACTGCCAGTACAGCCACCATTAATGTAACCAAGTGTAGAACTTTGATATGTTGTGAGAATAACTGTGACTAATTTTTACTAGTCACAACACTCCTGATACTAAACAACCTTTAAATGACTGAATTTAACTGTTGCACAATGTCAAACTGACAAGGAAGCAGTGGAACAGCACTAAGCTAACAGCTGCGACTAATCCCTTTAAGTAGCACTCCTGGAGCCGGCATCCACCTGCTTGGCGCCTCCTCTCCCTGTTGCTGCCAAGGTGAGGCACTAAGGCAGGGGGCAACAATGAATTTTGCAGATCGGGCACCCAGTGAGTGTTGCATGCTTACTGACATCATGATCTGCCTGGCGCTGAAGTCCCTGGCGGTAACCCATAGCAGCGGCGCTACTGGTGGGGGGGGGGGGGCAGATATGGCGTACGTCGCTGGATTCGCCTCGCCCCGGCGCTACTGCATCAGCAGCCATTTATGCCCTGCCAGGCACTAATGGGAGGCGCTAACCAACTGAATTTTTCCCCCTCTGTGTTTTCTTTTCAAAATGCTTTTATTCTTTAATATAATGGTTGGTCTGACATCCAACTTCAATATTTGAGCTCTTAATATCAGTCTTCCATGTTTTATATTCTGTTTAGAATAGTATAACCATTATATTGCATACAAAGTCTAAAAATAATGGTTTCGGTTCCTGGATGACAGCACAAATTTGTGGAGAAAAATAATGCCCTCAAATGATCTGTTATTAATTTACTCATTCCTTTGTTGTTTTCTTTTAGAAATAGAGATAGATTTATGTTATCACCGTGGATGATAAATGCAAATCTAAATATCAAAATTAAGAATTCAAAGACGTTCTTGATTCTAAAAATAATAGCGAGGGTTTTGAAGTGTTGAAATTGGCATGTTACCTACAGTCAATACTGTAAGACTGACTTTTCATAAACGTTATGGGAACTTACTATTTTTTACATCTAATATTGTAAACTCAAAAAAGGTAAGAGAGGGGGAAATGCAATGAAAGAACCAAGATGGCCAGGTATTATTTTCTTCCAGTTTTCTCTCCTTTTTTCCTCTGTTGAAAGGGTTAACTCCCTTACTGGAGTCCAGTTCCACAAGGTGGACCACTCTCCAGTACCTCGCGCAATAGTAAATTATCTACGGTGAATGCTGGCAGGCTATTTAACGGTGGGGGACCTCACAAGCAATTACCACTGTGGCCAATGGAAGGCCTTTACTGCCATCCCAGCTGAGATCAGTTAACTTACCACAGACTGGGGATCAAACTTGGGATTTTCTTGGTGTGTATGGCTCAGAGACTGTGCCTTCACCTCTAAGTCATTGGGGAACCACAGTGACAGTTTCTGAATGAAGCACTCAATAAATGACTGTAAAGTCCTGGATATTTATTAATGAAACAAAGTGATATAATCAGATAGAAAATGCAGTGATTATTAAAAAGAACTTAGACACGAGCTGGAGTGTTAGAATAAAACACCATAATTAGAAATCTTTGATGTAGTATAAGAAAACGCATTTCACGCAAAGTGGCATTTCACTTCCACTTTTGTTAATTTTTAAGTTTTTTGTTCTTTGTTCACATTTGCTATTGCATTTCCTCCTGGAGTTGAAACGGTTGGTCAACAACAAAAACAACAAAATGCATTAAAAAAAATGCCGAGGCTCTTCACAGAGGAGTAATCATGAAACAAATTTAATGCCTAGCTAAAGAAGGAGATAGTAGGAGGGGGTCACCAAAAGTTTGGTCAAAGAGGTAGGTTTTAAGGAGTGCCATAAAGGAGGAGAAAGTGATGCAGGGAGGAAATTCCAGAGCATGAGGCTAGGTGACTGAAGGCACAGCCGTCAATGGTAAGGCAAAGGGAGGGGGGATTCACAAGAGGCCAGAATCAGAGGAATGGGGATTTCTGGGGGTATGTAGGGCTGGAGTAGCTTACAGAGATAAAGAGGGAAGAGGCCATGAAGGCATTTTAAACACCAGGATGAGAATTCTAAATTGGAGGCTTTGGGGGACCTGGAGACAATGTAGATCAGCAAGGATAGGAGTCATGAATAACAAAGACTTGGTACGAGTTAGAATACTGGTAGCAGAGTTTTGGGTCAGCGGAAGTTTACAGAGCCTGGAGGATGGGAGGTCGGCCAGGAGAGCAAAGGAATAGTTGAGTCTGGAGGTGAGAAAGGCATGAATGAGTGTTTCAGCAACAGATGCACTGAGGCAGGAGTGGAGACAGGCGATGTTACAGAGGTGGAAGAGAAGATATGGAGTCGAAAACTCAGCTCAGGATCAATTAGGACACCAATGTTGCAAATAGGCTAGTTCGGCCTGAAATAGTGGCCAGGGAGGGAATGTACTTGATGACAAGGGTACAGAATTTATGGTGGGGCCGAAGATGATGACTTTTGTCTTCCCAGTGTTTGACTGCAGGAAATTGTTGCTCATCCAAAACTGGAGGTCGGACAAGCATTCTGACAACATAGAGGAAGTGCAGGGGTCGAGAGAGGTGGTAGTGAGATAGAGCTGTGTATCATCAGCGTACATGTGGAGCCTGTCGTTATGTTTTCAGATGATGGTGCCAAGGAGCAGCATGTAGATGAGAAATAGAAGGTTGGCCAAGGCAGATCCTTGGGGGACTTCAGAGGTAACGGTCTTGGATGAGAAGCGAAGCCATTGCTGGAGATGCTCTGGCTGTGATTCAGGCTTATCATAAGACACTACAGGGAACATTTTTGCAAAGCACCCCTCCCAACATGCAGTCTTGTTCAACAGGAACTTGGATCAAAGAATCTGATGTGGACGTCAGTGGAGCCAATTTTTGCTGCTCCTAATTTTCTGATGTTTAAAGAAAATGAAGATGCAAGACGTAGAGCTGCTTTTGGGTGTAATCTCCTTTGGGTGTTATTTTTAGTGTAGCCAATAATGAGTTCATGCAAATTCCATTCTGAGATATTTTAACACATTTAAATTTAAAATAAATGGGTTAAAAAATTACTAAAATATCATAGGCAGGAATTTAAATGAATGCATATACTAGTATGCTAAAAACAACACTCAGAGGCAATTAAACCCACTGGAGTATGTGCTATTAATAGAAAAAAAATGAAGTACAAATAGAGACTCTCAATTGAGAGGATAGGCATTAACAATTTTAGGAGATTAATGCATATAGATGTATGTTAGAGATAAAGATTTTATAGCAAATTGTACATTGCTGGGAAAATAACAGAAGTCCAAATATGACTCAAGTGACCTTACTTTTCGTAATTGATATTGATAATTACATTTTTATCTTTTGAAAACTTTCAAGTGATTTGAATGAAAATTCCGATAGATAGATGGGCAAATGGACTAAAAGACAATCCCAGGGGAGTATGTGCATTATCAAATTCCTTGTTATTCTTCAACAAGGGAATCTCTTGATTGGATGGTTCTTTCCTGTTAGTCATTGTCTGATGATGCTCTCTAGATTTAAAAAAAAGCCTTATTTTATGTAAATTTTAGCATTTTTGGATTGTTCCATGAACGTAGGAGTTGGAACTGCAGTAGAGAACTTAGGAACAAACTCTTGCAATGCTTTCATATTAGAGGGTTGGCGCCAATGCAAGAGTTGCTTCTCTTGGCAGTTCCCCAGTAATTGTAAAATTGGTTTCTGCTGACAAGTCCCACAGCAAATTTTAAAGACCCAAGTCTGGGAACACAAAGCCTATGGGACCCGCACAAGACACTTTAAGCATGGGAAATGCAAGAACTGGATCTCAGTGACTCCTTACACAGGAGTCAAGGAGGCAGTGTGCACTGTGTTGTGGTTACTAACTAGTATATAAAAAAGACTGAATGATTCCCTCTGAGAAAGACAGCAGCCAAGAGTATTGCCTGACACCAGGAATGCTAGAATGAACCTTATTGGCTCCTACTATGGGAGTCAGAAAGGCACCACGCGCTGTGCTGTGGTTGCTGGCTATAATTAGGCTTGGCAGTCTTGGTAATTTATTTTTTAATTTGGCAGTGTTTTTTAATGTTTGATTTATCTTGAAATGTTTTAGATCAAATTAACATTAATCATTTGTTCTTGGTCTCCAGTCCTACTTTTTCCTTTTGAGAAAACTAGCTTTATTCAGTAGAGGGAGGAAAAGCTGTTAGATAGCATCTGAAAGTGATTATAGTGAAAATTCAGATTTGGTCTGCAAGGAAAGGAAGCAACTTGAGAACAACTGGAAATTGTTGTCTATTAAAGGAAAGTAGAAACACAATACAGGCTCAAGGAGGAAGTGGGTAAGGAAAGAATTAACCAAAAGATGCAACTGCCCACAACATAAACCAGGCAAAGAAAGAGTGTTAGTCAATGGAGGATTAGAAGCAGCTCAACATGCCTTTATATAATGTTCATGCTCTTTAAGAACAATACATAATTCTCATTTTGGAAAAGCTAGAAGGCCACTTATCATTACAGCAGAGTTTTTTGTATGCAACTGATCAAATCTACCAACACTACTTTAGATTGCCTGACATTTTTGAATTAAGGGATAACAATAAAACTGTATCTTTACAGTAGACAGGTAATCTTGGTCCAGGAAGCATTATTGCAGAACAATATTATAAAATCATAGGATATATCGGTATCATCACTTCAAATGGTCAAGCTCCTTGGATCTTAACATTCTACTTCATAAATGGTTAAGGCTGAGCATGTATCCAGATCCAGTTACTAACTATATGTATTATTATCTTTTATGAACTGTGTGTAATGTAATCCTTAAGAATCTGTGTGTATGTTTCTCCAGTGTAAGATTGCATTCACAACTTTAATGTAAAGTGGAAAATGATCACTTGCAATAGTAGATGAATCCTAACCTGCAGTTCACAAATTGCTAAACACCTGTTTAGAGGTGAAAATATTGCATCAGATTTTACTACAGGTGTGTTTCCTCTTACAAGGTGCTTCCTTATTTTTGGAAACCCATATGTTTCCATAAAATCCATTCTTCTTAACCTAAACTTTCTAACTCGTGATTTATCACCATAATAAATAGAAAACAATTTATAAGTTAAATGATAAACTCTTACTTACTTTTCAACAAAACTAGGAGGGAAACTGTTGTAATGATTGGATTTATCCAGCCAGGAGGTGATAAAATGAGAAACCTACTGAGCACATCTACAAACTGATAACTTTGTGTCAACTGCTTTGTTCAGTTGAACTTAAAGCATTTAGTTTATATAAAATTAAATTGGGTTGAAGATAGCAACACCTTTTTATTCTAGAACAGGGATGGGCAAACTTTTGTTTTCAGGGGCCGTATAGCTGGTTGTCATAGAGCTTCAGGAGCCTAGTTTAAAGTTTAAGCCTTGTACAATTTATTTGCCTATATTTCCAGGTGCTGATACCAATAGATCTTGGTGCTCTGTTTTAGGATGTATCCACTAATGAGCTCCAAAACCAGACCTTTGTAAGTCTCCAGGCTCATCAAATAGAAACAGGACAAATCAACAAATAAGAAATGTAAGCACAAATAGGACTGAGTTACCTGGGCTTTGAGAGCTGGGTTACCAGGGCTTGGGGGCTACATGCTGGACACCATTGCTCTAGAAAGTTTGTAAACTCTCTTCAATTACAAGCATTAAGGTCTTTGGCTCGGTAATCGCATCTTAGCTATGCTGGAGGGTGTCTGGAAAATATGATAGGAGAGTGCAAGTCTCATGGCAAAGTAGCCCCCATTTGTCACCATTCACAAGTTCAGTATTCTACAAAACATCTATCTGGCCAGCAATGGAATATTGTAACGCAGTTTGGCAGATTGCCGAGAAAACCCATTCCTTGCTTCTGGACTCAGCACAGTCCAAATGGACATGATGAGGACCAGCTACTCCTTGCCAGAGTTCACCATCTGCAATACTGAATAGATGCATCCAAGCTGCCAATCCTCTACAAGATTATAACTGAACAAGAGTTGCTGCAGCTGCAGCTGCATCTCAATATTTTGCATCAACTTAAAAAGGGTAATTTTGTGATGTGACCCTTCTGTGGGGAACCATAGAAAGTCCAGTCAGAACACTATACCAATGATAAAGCTCAAGACACTACTGCTATTGCCTGTGGAACTCTCTTCCTGTTAGTGCCATCATGTCGAGCCTTTTCCTCTAAATATAGTTCAAATACAGAGAAACCCATCACTCACTGAACTAGGGCTGTTGAATCATCCATTACGTGAAATCAGTTGTCCATTGGTACCTCAGCCCAATATTTCTCCCAAGATTTTTTGTACTGCCAGCAAACAAGCAGATTCCAAACAATAGAGTGTCGAAGGTTTCAATGCACTGTGTCACAGTGTTAGAATGTAAATTAACATGAAATTCCTCACACCACAAGTTCCTGACCTCAGTCATGCAGCCTGAGAACAGGCCACCTGCTCACATTCACAGTGGGAAATTATGCGTGGCACAGGGAGGAAAACCAAATGGTGAGGGGAGGGAGGAGCGAAGGATTAAATGTTAAATATGGGAACTATCAAAACACAGTAATCTGCAGCTGCACAATGCAGTATGTGGACCTTTCAGCTTTGGTCCTCACAATGTGCAATTGTTAATTCCATTCCCTTATATAGAAATTACCATTCTTTAGTAACAGTCTAGATAAAATATTTATTATTTGTATTTTGGCAGTAAGGGCCTTAAACTACAAAATATATTACACTACAAAATAGATTTCAGCCCTCTTCTGAGAAAGGCAGTACTGTTACCTGTTGAAGTCTTTGATTTGTGGAAACCCTCAAATGCCTTCTATTATCTTGTCAGACGGCAAAGGAGCAGATGTCAAGCTGCATATCACATGAACATTTTACACAGAAACCAACCTTGCAGAGCAGGTTAGACAAGTTGCCTGAATTGTGTTACTTCTTTTACTGGCAAAGTCTTGCTGTGAGTATTTGCCTTTAATGCAGTAGTTCACAAATCAACAAAAATCATGTCAAAATGTGTGAGTCTAATCAGAATAGTAGGTATAGTTCAATCCAATGCCAGCAAATAGATATATATGTGGATCCCTGGGAAGAAATTTTGGCAATTTAGCAACTCATTGGATCAAATCTTCCTGGAAACATAACGTTGAGTTCATGATACATGTCGTTATTAATGCGCAAATTGGCCAGGAAGTTCAGGGAATGAAGAGATACAGTGTGAGTTGCAAATCTCCAGATTTACGGCGCTCCAGTTTGCCTTGCACAATTGGTATCTTGCCATTAGCCTCGCTGCAGGAAGTTAGGTGTCATAATTAACAGCGTAAGTACCCTTTTAATGATGTGGTAATTATTAATGCAATGCCAATCAATCTCTCCGGCCCAGAAAGGGAACAATTTAAATGGTTGAGTCTCATTCGTACATGCAGTAAGTTATTCTTCGAGATTTAAAAAATGTGAAATATAATTTTTTTTTCTTACTTTTCCTTTTTGTCTCTTTTTTTTCTCTCTCTTAACCCAATCTTTCTTTCCCTCTATTTATTTCTCTTTCTGTACCTGATTTGACTCTAATTCACCTTCCTTTCTTTCTTAATCCTTAAATCTCATTGGTTAAGGAGATAGACGGTTGGTCCCATTGTTCACTAAGGTCCCAGATGCCCCATTGCCCCTGTTATCAGCTCGCACTTCCAGCAAGTTACGGCGCAAATTATATTCAAGCTGAGTATTGTAGGGGATAGCAGGCTCCCTTGGTCATAAAGTGCATCCACAGAACATTTAGCAATTACACTGGTAACGGTTCTGTGAGTAGTTGGCAATGGTGTTATTAGTGTGTGAGGTAGTGGGGACCTTGGAGCACCGCCTGGATACCAATTATAGTAGAATGCCACAGGGTCAGCAGAACAGTGCGGAAACTGGTGGAGTATCTCGGAGGCCTGCAATGGGCCTAGCAATATGTCTAAATAACAGAATAAGGGCCAGAATTCTGTGTACAGTTGAGGAAAGTGGAAGAAACAAAGACCCTGAAATTCATTGAGTCCCACTCCACCATTGGACCTGTGATGGGATGGGACTTCAGGCCACCTGTATGGCTCAGTATTGACCCCTCCCAATTGATCGATTGCTATTGGGAAACTGGCATTAGCTGCCCACTTTCTAATTTGTGCAGTAAGTACACTGGAACATGCAGGTTCACTTTCTCCTACCTGGGACTTCTAGCAAAGGATGTCACCTTGTCAGTCCTGCCTGAGGGCAGAAGAACAGATGAGGCAGGAAGTTTCCTCCCTTCAGCTGCACTTTTCTAGCATGAAAAGGGGGCAGAGACCTGGCGGAGCTGGATCCTGCCCTAAATTCTGACACAACTCTGCCCAACTTATGTCCTTGTTCTGCCCTCCTAGGCCCAACAGATTTGGAGCTATATGGTTAAATTTAACTAAGCAGCAACTGGCTAAAGGGAAAAGAAATGTGGGGGAGAGGAAGAGTCCCACTCTATGCTTGAATAAAGTTGAATACAAGTGATATAAAACAAAGAAGCTTCAGCAAATAACCTGTGGCAAGGCACCAGAGCTGACCAGGGACCACAATGCCAGAAGGCCTTTGCACTAAATTCTGTGGTGTTCCCATATAAAAGAAATAAGTGCCGAATATCCGTGGCTCTTCTGGTGCACTTCCACTGTAAGCGAGGTGAGTGTGTGAGAGAAAACCCAAGAATTAGACTGGGATACAGATATGTCATTGTTGAATTTTCTCGCCCGACAAATTTTGTATGTTAGAGTGCAAAAATCACTTTATAACTTTGCCATGTCAATCTAATGTTAAAGCTGAAAAAAACTTCAAATCAGCAATCAACCTATCAGAAGCCAACTTTCACTGAGATGGTCCTGGGGTTGAGAATAGAGGCAAAGGGAAATGGCTATGTTTAATAAATATGACATATCAGAGAATGAGAAATAATAGAAAATTAAATATGAAATAGAGAATAATCTGACTCGTGTCGTACCAATAGTAAGGCAATGCGTGTTGTCAAGTGCTGAGCATTGCATAGGTGACATTGGTCTTTCACTGCTGGGACCTGTGTTGGAAGCTAGACTGATGAGATGAAAATCCTTTCTGCTGGCTATAAGTGTTCTAGATTAAATGTGTTTGAACAACCTCAATCCAGTGCTGAGTGGAGCACCTGCCTGTTATATATTTGAATTATTTTTTATTTAGATATTTTTGTCTCTTTTGTTTCTGTTCCTGGGGCGTTGTGTATAAATCAGACTAGGTTATTTCTTTTAGTAAACACGTTTTTAAGCTCCAAGTACTATAATGAAAAGACAAAATAAAAATAATACCTCTAATCAAAATCAGAAATGTTTCACTCAGAGTGTATATGGAGGGGCTGGGGCCTGGTGTGGCAAATGGAGATATGTCACATTAGTGCAGTAGAGGGCGTTCTGCTAAGGTTGGGAGAGAGTAGAGGGAGCTTTACGCTGCATCTAACCAGACTATATCTGACCTGGAGTGCTCGATGCTGCTACTTGGTACCCAAAATGGAACGTGTTCACTTTCCAGTACTAACATCTCTCAGCTTGATGCGCCCCAAATTCACAGTCGAAATTCCACAGAGGTTCTGCCAGTCTCCCACCGTAACTCCGGCAGGAGACCAGCAGAACCCCTGGGAATCAGACAAAGATCCAGTTGTGCCAGCTTTCCAACATTTCCGTGAGTTTTTCTTTGCCATGTAAAGGGTGGAACTTCCATCAGTACCTTACAAGGCAAATGATGGCCAGGGAGGAGCCAGGAGCATGGACTCCCTAAGCCGATAGTTCCTGCTCTTGGAACTGGAAGGGATTTGGTGTAGTAGTGATGGCTGGTACATCTAATGAGCGGAGGTGTTCTGGGCTCCAGAAGGACCTATGTGGGCCCCACTGGTGAAGGATATATATTTATTTCTTAAACAATTAATGCAGATCGCCCCCTTGCTCAGGAGGCTGAGAGGACCATTGCTGGGCAAGTTCTTCCCATGGGCAGAGTTTCTGGCAGATCATGACCTGGACCCACAAAACTCTTTTAAAAATAGCCATAATTTCTCAACACGCTTACGAAGGCCGTGCTGGGCCATTTAAAGATGTTTCTGTGGGAAGGCCCTGACAACCCATACCCCGGAACTGGCATACTCTCCCACTTGGAGGTCTCCTGAGGAAAGCCTGTCATATTTAAATTATGTGAACTCACCTGACCCCACAAACCTAGGTGGGTCAATGCGGGAGGCCATGGGCAGGAGCAGCCCACCACTTATGCCAGAATACTTGGATGATGATTTTTGGCTCCTGGCATCAAACTGAAAAAGTATTTCATTTCATCTTAATGAGTGATAATTATTTTCTATATATTTATTACCTTTGGAGTTACTAAATCTTTGCTCCCCTTTTTAATTTCTTCATTGCTGCTTCCTGCTAACATGATGCATCTTCTTTCAGCCAGGAGGTCTGATAATTTGGGCCTCAAACGTCTCCATGTTTCCTTATGAATGGTTAACAGGAAGTGTGTCTGTACAGTGTTGGCTATATGACACTGACTAGTCTCTATCTATCATCGCCATCCTAAATCCATATAAACAGCAGGCCATGGGCTTGAACTCTGAGATGCTTGAATTGTTAAAAATCCAGATAGTTCTTTAAAAAAAAAGTAAAATATATTATACTGATTCTACCTACACTATACCTTACACCCCATTTGCATTTTCCCAACTGCAATGCAAACACTGGTAGTAAATGCAAGTCAGATTACAATGAAGATGTAAACCTACTTGTTGTCGTTGGTTTAAACTTGTTGAACACCTGTGGGCTGCCTAGACAAATCACACCTGAAGTAAACAAATGACATGACACACTAGACCTCACATCAAAAGAAATTTTCCCATTAGACAAATCCTTCAAGTGAACATGACCATCTATTCCTGACATTTCTTTCAACTCTGGTTGCACATAATACTCCCTAATAAGGTAATTGCTGTAAAATAAGCACTAGGGTGGTTGTGATTAAGTGAAACTATTATCCTTCAGTTCCTTTACATTGGGAAGCTTTGGAATCTGGCCATATTGGTTTGGCAGGGGGTTGAGGTGCTAGGATTTTCATATAACTTAAACTGTCACTTTATTTTAAACAAGCAGTCACATTTCAGCTATCACATAAGTGAATACCAGGTCACTGCTGAGGTTTGAAAATCTGTGCTGTTGTGGCAGAACAAACCAGCTTGTAATATTATTCTTATAATCCCTCAAAGCTGTGGTATCCTCTTGTGGTTGATTTGTTCTGCTTAGCTTCAAAACTATTAACTCATTCACAGTTAAAGGGTCGGCTTTATTTTATTGCAGTCCCTGCTCGCTGGGAGGAGTTATATTCTATTGCTATTGTTGTTGTAAGAAGACAAGAAAATGTGGGATGTGAAAAGGCCTATTATAAATTCAGGTCTACCATAAATACCTTCTTGGGTTCAGTGGCATCGGTTGTTCCCCTAAACAGTCTGAGCAACTTACTTTTATCGGAGTTGACTCACACTGACCTATATCTACATGTATGATAGCATAACCAAGAGATGAACAATACCATCTCCATGTGATCTGGACTAGATCCTTGTGTTTTTTGCATGTATATTTCTTCAATCTCTCCAACAGTGGATCAAATTAACACAGGATGAGGTGAGACTTGGTTCAAATTGTTAATCTGCTTTATTCCACACTAAGGTGAATACATAGAGCAACAGTTCCAATCAGATTCACTTAGTTCAATTGATAACACTTTTCTTCTCGTTATGATATAAAAATAATGAACATGCTCTTCTGTCCCACTTTAGTGGGTTGTTTCACTTAACATCTTACTGAAACAGAATAACTTCTCTGTATTCTGTTCTGTAACCCAGGGCAGCACCTCCTCTCCTTGCAGTCTCCTGTCTTTTTCTAAAAGCCTCACTCCTGTGTCAGCTTTTAGAAAACGCTGACAACAGTGGCATCTTTAAGATATATTACACCAAGGTCCCTCCATGATGGCATGGTCTCATATCCCAAAATGTGATAAGGCCATTTCACCCATCAAGCTGGTTCCTTCTACAAACGAACCCTATCCACTTCCGGTTTTAACGGAGGTGGGACGGAGGGCGGGCGACCAATCCGCTCCAAGGAGGCGGATCCCTCATTTAAATATTTAATCAGACTCTGTGCCATTCTTCAGGGTTTCCCGACCGCAAAACTAGCTCCCCCCCCCCTCCCCACAACTTCCCTACCTCCCCATAAATATCAGGGCAATTGTGTCTCAAGGAATATTTAGTAATCTCAGTCTATACCTAACCATATAATCTCCATATAGTATGGGAATATCATCACTTCCAAATTCTCAAGTCACACACATGTTTAACTTGGATCTATATATCTCTGTTTCTTCAACGTTGCTGGCCATTATCCTGGAATTCCCTACTTAATACCATTGTGGGAGCACCATCATCACAAGGATTGCGGCAGTTCAAGGAGAGGGCCAACCACTATCTTGTTAGAGTAACTAGGGATGGGCATTAAATATGTCCTTACCTGCTTGACAGTAATGCTCACCCTTGTGAACGAAAAAAAAGAAAATCCCATTCCCAACCAAAAATCTATTTAGATTTCCAGCATCCGCAGTATTTTGCTTTTGTATTAGTGTTTAATTCACTGCCACTTCTTTTCTAGGAAGGCCCAACTTGAAGAAGTTCTGCTCTTCTCTCCGACGGGATTTCCATTTATATCTTTTACCTTGTTCATCTTTATTGCTTTCTGTTTCTTTCCTCCCCTCCCTGCCCTTGCACTTGCTTAAAACTTGTTACATCTCCAACTATTTCCAGTTCTGATGAAAGGTCATCGGCCTGAAACGTTAACTCTGTTTCTCTCTCCACAGATGCTGCCTGACCTGCTGAGTGTTTCCAGCATTTTCTGTTTTTATTTCAAATTTCCAGCATCCGCAGATTTTGCAAAAATCTATTTAGTTCCTTGAAGAGGCTAATTAAGATAGTCTTATCTGCTTTTTCGGGGAGTCTATTCCACATCTCCACTACTGTGTGGGGAAAGCTTCCACTTAATCTCTTCCTCTTTTGTGCTGTGCTCACAGTTCATGTCAAGTAGTCTGCCTAAATCAATGCTGCATCAACATATTAATAAAAGGATCATTGCCACCTTTTCTAAATAAGAACATAAGAAATAGGAGCAGGAGCAAGCCATTTGGCCCCTCGAGCCTGCTCTGCCATTCAATAAGATCATGGCTGATCTGATCTTGGCCTCAACTCCACTTTCCCATGACTCACTTGACTCTTGACTCCCCTGTAGCTCAAATATCTGTCTATTTCCGCCTTGAATATATTCAATGGCTCTGCCTCCACATCTCTCGGGGGTAGAGAATTCCACAGATTCGTGACCCTCTGAGAGAAGAAATTCCTCATCATCTCCATTTTAAATGTGCGACCCCTTATTCTGAGACTATGCCCCCTAGTTCTAGATTCCCCCACAAGGGGAAACATCCTCTCTGCATCTACCCTGTCAAGCCCCCGCAGAATCTTATATGTTTGAATAAGATCACCTCTCAATCTTCTAAACTCCAATGAGTATAGGCCCAACCTGCTCAACCTTTCTTCATAAGACAACTCCTTCAACTCAGGAATCAAACTAGTGAACCTTCTCTGAACTACCTCCAATGCAAGTATATCCCTCCTTAAGTAAGGAGATCAAAACTGTAAGCAGTACTCCAGATGCGGTCTCACCAGCGCCCTGTACAGTTGTAGCAAAACTTCCCTACTTTTATAATCCATCCCCCTTGCAATAAGGGCCAACATTCCATTTGCCTTAGTAATTACTTGCTGTACCTGCATGTTAACTTTTTGTGTTTCATGTACGAGGACCCCCAGATCCCTCTGTACCGCCGCATTTTGTAGTCCCCCTCCATTTAAATAATAATTTGCTTTTTTATTCTTTCTACCAAAGTAGATAACCTCACATTTTCCCACATTATACTCCATCTGCCAAATTTTGGCCCACTCACTTAACCTATCTATATCCCTTTGCAGACTCTATGGCTGCGATTCTGCCAGCGCTCAGAGGGCGGGTTTGGAGGCGGTCAGGGGTCAAAACCGAAATGATTGACGGCGGGTTCCAAACCCACCGTGATCCCGCCTCCACGCCACTTTCCCAAGTGTCGGGTCTGTGATTTAAACACAGACCCGACACCAAGTGGCAGGTAAGGGAATAAAGGCACTTAACTGCTTGTTTAGAGCTATTTTGACACCATTTTTCAATTTTCCTACTTTTGGGTCGGGTCTCACAATGTTTGGAGAACATGCCAGGTAAGTGTGTTGTGAACACCAACGAGCTGGAAACTTCACCGCTGCAACTGCAGTCTAAAAGCTGCACTCTCAAATCTGGTCAGCTTCAAATGTCAGAAGTTGGTGATTGAACAATTTGGGAGACACATTCTGTATTTAGGCTGCAAGTATGTGGTGTTCACTCTATATCCACTGTCACCTGCATTGCTAGATTTTAAAGGCGCCCTTACCCTTCACTGTGCCACCTCAAATTGCCAGGACACAAATGGCAACGATGTCAAACCTTCATTCAACATAAATTTATTCCAACATAAGAAAAGAACAGAAACTTCACAATTAAATCTATCACAGCACCCAAGTGAGAACCCTTGTGTTTATTGTGCCATCTTTCTTTTTTGCGTGCTTCTACGTTGTGCTTCCCCTGTGGCTTCAGCAGATGCAGAGACAGCCTGCTCAGCTCCCTGCTGCTCCTGCTTAGACGCCTTTGAACATAAGAACATAAGAACATAAGAAATAGGAGCAGGAGTAGGCCAATTGGCCCCTCGAGCCTGCTCCGCCATTCAATAAGATCATGGCTGATCTGATCCTAACCGCCAATCCACTATCACAGAACCATCTCCTGAATCTAACAGAATTAGACACACGAAATAGGAGCAGGATCAGGCTACACGGCCCCTGGGCCCGCTCCGCTACCCACAGGGCCATGACCGATCCGAACGTAGACTCATGTCCAAATTCCTGCCCGCTCCCCGTAACCCTTAATTCCCTTTACTTCTAGGAAACTGTCTATTTCTGTTTTAAATTTATGCAATGATGTAGCTTCTACAGCTTTTTGGGGCAGCATATTCCATGGACCTACCACCCTCTGAGTGAAGTAGTTCCTCCTCATCTCAGTTTTGAAAGAGCAGCCCCTTATTCTAAGACTATGCCCCCTAGTTCTAGTTTCACCCATCATCAGGAACATCTTCCCCGCATCCACCCGATCAAACCCCTTCACAATCTTATATGTTTCAATAAGATCGCCTCTCATTCTTCTGAACTCCAATGAGTAAAGTCCCAATCTACTCAATCTCTCCTCATATGTCCAGCCCCTCATCCCCGGGATTAACTGAGTGAACCTTCTTTGTACTGACTCGAGAGCAAGTATGTCCTTTCTTAAGTATGGACACCAAAACTGTACGCAGTATTCCAGGTGCGGTCTCACCAATACCTTGTACAACTGAAGCAATACCTCCCTATTTTTATATTCTATCCCCCTAGCAATGAAAGCCAACATTCCATTGGCCTTCTTAATCACTTGCTGCACCTGCATACTAACCTGTGAGGGTGCCAGTCAGTCCCTCCTGTAACCTCTAGATGGCACCTTCACTTGTTTGTCCTCTTTTTGCGAGACAAATAAGTTAAACAAATAAACTGTAAACAAATCTCTAATAAACCTTTAAATAAACCTTAACAAATCAAATTAAAATTTGGTTGTTTGAACTAATTATGCACTCCAGTCCCCGCGGCGCCCACCGGTCACGAAATTGCTCGAGCGCGCCGGTGGACACCGCGTGCTCCATCTCTAGGGCCACCCGGGCGCGAACATGGCCACGGAAGAGAGGGAGGCAATCCGGTCGGACGACCCCCTCGACCGCCCGCTGCCTGGACCAATTAATGGCCTTCTTGGCCAGGCCCAGGAGCAGACCCACGAGGAGGTCCTCCAACCTGCCCGCTCCCCTCCGCACCGGGTGACCGTAGATCAAGAGCGTGGGACTGAAGTGCAACCAAAACTTGAGGAGCAGCCCCTTCAAATAATGAAAGAGGGGCTGCAACCTCTCACACTCACTATATGCATGAAACACGGACTCCTCCAGACCACAAAACAAACAGGCGGCCTGGGAGTCCGTAAACATACTTAAGAGTCTATTGCACGGGACTGCTCTGTGCAACACCCTCCAGGCCAAGTCCCCAATAGAACAAGGGAGGACTCCCGCATAGAGAGCCCCCCATTGGGGACCTCCGCCTCCGTCGGAAGGTAAAACGGCACGCCACGGCGTGTCCGGACGGCAGGCGAAGATGGCAAAGTGGAAGGTGTGCAGGAGCAGCCCGTACAGGAAACCCCTCCGTGCGGAATGAAAAGGCACGAAGGGCATTTCCTCGAGACGGCTCAGGTTGTGAGGCGCCGATCCCCGAGGGGAGTTTCGGGGCAGGGCGCCGATAAGGAACTCCGTCCGAACGGGGGTAAGCTCGGACGGAATCGCCCCACGCGCCTGAGCCGCCTCGATACACCTCGTGGCGCCGGGGGGCAGCATCGCTTTCACCGCCCCGATGGCATTGACCGCGAGCCGGACGCTGTTCCAGGACATGCGCCGCGCCAACTCCTCTGGCGCCATCCAGCCCGCTCCTCCGCCATCGAGTAGGTCCCCGACTCTAGTCAACCTGGCAGGCACAGCCCTGCGCTCCGCCAGCCACCCGAACCCGCGGACGTGGAGGTGCGGATTCCTGAACAGCGGCTCCCGGAGGACAGCCGCCATTCCTGATGGGGGAGAGCTTCGCCTGGAGGCGACGCAGCTCCAAACCCATAGTAGTTCCTGGTAGAAGACAGGCAGCTCCCGCAGGCTGGCATGCCTGCCGCTCAGTTCCAAAAACAGGAGCTGCATGTCGTAATTGAGGCCGTGCAGCTGGCGGAAAAAATACGTCGCCAGCGCACACCATCTCGGAGGATTCTCGACGTACAGGTATCTCTGCAGCGTCTGAAGACGGAAAGTCGCAGCCTGGGTGCGGAGGCACACCAACGCCTGACCGCCCTCCCTAAGCAGGAGACTCAGAACCGCGGCAGAGACCCAGTGCTTCCTTTTGTCCCAGAAGAAGTCGACGAGCTTCTTCTGTATCTTGGCGACAAACGCAGGGGGAGGGATCAAAGTGACGAACCGGTACCACAACATGGCGGCCACCAGTTGGTTTATGACCATCGCTCGACCCCTGTAGGACAACACTCGGAGCAATCCTGTCCAGCGTCCTAAGCGAGCGGTGACTTTGGCCTCCAACTCTTGCCAGTTCGCCGGCCAGGCGTCCTCGGCTGGGCTGAGGTAGACTCCCAAGTAGAGGAGGTGCGTTGTGCTCCAGGCGAAGGGCCTGAACTCCTCCGGCAGGGAGTCCACCCGCCACTGACCCACCAGGAGTCCGGAACATTTCCCCCAGTTGATCCTGGCGGAGGATGCGTCCGAGTAAATCTGCTGGCATTCCCGCATCCTCCGCAAGTCAACGGGATCCGTGACCATGAGGAGCACGTCATCGGCGTAAGCCGAGAGGACCACCTCCACGCCCGGCCCTTGCAGAGCCAGTCCCGCCAACCTCTTCCGCAAGAGGCGCAGGAAAGGCTCTACGCAAATGGTATATAACTGGCCGGACATGGGGCATCCCTGACGCACCCCCCTCCCGAAGCGAAGGGGCGCCGTCAAGGACCCGTTAACTTTAATCAGACACTCCGCGGCAGCGTACAGAAGTCGGATCCGGGCGACAAAATGCGTCCCGAACCCGAATGCGCGCAGAGTCCCGAAAAGATACTCGCGATCCACCCTGTCGAACGCCTTCTCCTGATCCAAGGAAAGGAAGGCGACCGACAGACCAGCCCTCTGGGAATGGTGGATCAGGTCCCGGACAAGATGGATGTTATCATGGATAGACCGGCCCGGGACCGTGTAGGACTGGTCGGAGTGGATCATGTGGGCCAGCACGGTGCCAAGGCGAACAGACATAGCCCTGGCAAAGATTTTGTAATCCGTGCTGAGGAGGGAGACCGGGCGCCAGTTCTTAAGGAGGCGGAGATCGCCCCTCTTAGGCAGCAGGACAATCATCGCTCTGCGCCATGAGAGGGGCATCTCCCCGGTCGCCAAACATTCCCCCAGGACCCGCGCGTAGTCGCCCCCCAGGACGCCCCAGAACGCCCTGTGGAACGCCACGGTCAGCCCGTCCAGCCCCGGGGACTTCCCCCTAGAGAGCTGGCGGAGGGCGCCGGACAGCTCCTCCAAACTCAGAGGAGCGTCCAATTTTTCGGCGCCCTCCAGGCCGACCTTTGGCAAGTCCTCCCACAAAACTCTGCGCGCGTCCTCGCTGGACGGATCCGGAGAGAACAGAGCCCCATAATAGGCGCGGGTTTCCGCGCGGATTCCCTCCGGATCCGAGACCAGAGATCCGTCGTCGGCCAGCAGCTCCAAGAGCTGCTTACGGACCCCCCGTCTTTTTTCCAGCGAGTAGAAGAAGGGGGAGCCGCGGTCCAGGTCCCGCAGGAACTGGATCCGCGACCTCACGTACGCGCCTCGGGACCCGACGAGCTGCAGGTCCTTCAGCGCGCCCTTCTTCTCTTCGTACACCAGCCGCAGGGCCGGATCCTCGACGACTTGACCGAGACGGGACTCCAGGTCGAGCACTTCCTTCTCCAACTGCCCGACCCGGGCCTCCCGCCTCTTGGTCGACCCCTTCGCGTACTCCTGACAGAAGAGACGGATGTGAGCCTTGCCCACATCCCACCATAGCCTCAAGGAGGGGAAGCCCCCCTGCTTCCTTCTCTAGCCGGCCCAGAACCGACTAAACGAATCCCGGAACCGCGCGTCCTCCAGCAGCAGATTGTTAAATTGCCAATACGCGGACCCCCACCGTGCGCACGGCAGAACGAGCTCCGCCCACACCAGGTGGTGGTCCGTGCACGGCACCGGCCGCATGGAAGCCGCCGGAACGCAGGAGATGTATGCCCGGGAAATGTAGAGGCAGTCGATCCTGGACGCTCCTCCCCCAGACCTCACGGAAATGAAGGCGCTGGAGTCGGGATGGAGATTTCGCCAGACGTCCACCAAGTCAAGGGACCCGACCAGGTCCCTCAACTTCTCCGTCGCCGCCGGGCAAGGCAGGGTGCCCGTGCGGTCCCTCGCCTCGAGGGTACAATTAAAATCCCCCCCGAGGATAACGCACTCGCCCGCGTCGATGGAGCCCAAAAGAGTGGACACTTCTTCAAAGAAGCGCGCTTGCTGCGCACCGGCCTGAGGGGCGTACACGTTCACTAGATGGAGCGGCACGCCCCCCAGGCGAACAGTGACCTGGAGCAAGTGGCCCGGCACGAGCTCCTTGACCCCCAAGATCTCCGGCTGAAAATGCGGGGCCAACAAGATAGCCACCCCACTGGAAACACTGGAGAGGTGACTCATGTTGACCCCTCCTTGCCACTCCAGGAGCCACGTGGCCTCATCTCCCGGAACGGTGTGGGTTTCTTGCAGGAAGCACACCGCATACTTCCCGTCCCGAAGGACCGAAAAGTTATTAAATCTGCGGCTAGCTTCCCTGCTGCCGCTGATGTTGAGGCTGGCTATGGTTATCTTCATTTCAGAAGCATAAACCAACCCCTACTTATAACTAACGGGGGAAGGGAGGGCGGCCGCTAGTCAACCGCCACTCCCTTAGCAGCCCAGTGAGAAATAACCGGAACTGACGCAGCTCGAGCGGGTTCACGCCCGCGTCCTCGCCCATGGTCTTGTAGGCGACGCGGGCCGACCCGATGAGCAGCGCCAGCCCCGACCATCTGTCGAGGGCCCGCCGGGTGCTGTGGCGACCCTGGCACGTGGCCACAAAGTCCCGGAGTTCCCGAATGGGAATAAGAGTGAGGGGGGTCCCAGCGAGGGGCGCGAGGTCATCCATCGCCTCATCGGCGACGGAATCCCAATACTCCTCCGCCCCCACCACCGAGTCCCCGTCCTCCTCCGGGGGGTCGCCACTGGCGGCCGAACCGTCCGCCACGCAGTGCGCATCGGGAGGCTCGGCCGCGACGGCCGGCCCCGCCTCCGCCCGGATCCCACCCCCAGGATCGGTAGCGGAGGATTCCTCCCTGGGCTCCTCTAGTGGGGCCGGGCCAGAAGACGGCGGCGGTTCGGAGACCCCCTCCGCCCCAGGCGCCGGAACGACCGGAGAAACCGGAGAGACGGGAGAGTACGTAGACCCGATCTCCTCCAAGTCGCCCGGCGCTGGAGACACAGGCAGAGGGCCCTCCTCTACTACGCCACCGGCCTCCGACCCAGCAGATGGGGTAAATTTTTTACAAACCTCGACGAAGTCGAGCAGCACCTGGGAAAAGTCCAGGCCGCTCTGGGCGAGCTCCTCTTCCGCGAGCTCGCCCGACCCAGACCCCAAGCCGCCCGACTCGTCGAGGGGTAGAGCCACTGATAGGGGGTCAATTTCTGCCGCGGGTTGTTCCGCAACCCCCCCCACGGGCAGGGTCGTGTCCCCATCCCCGGGAGGCACGAGCTGGGCAGACGCCTCTGCCTCAGCCTCCCCAGGGACAGGCGACCCCTGCCGATCGCTAACGATGTTAACAGCGGTGGGGTGGGGCGCAGTACCCGCGGCGGGCGACGACTCCCCCTGACCGGAGGGACCTTCCTCCTCCCAGTCCTCCTCCTCATCCAGGGGGTCGCGCCTTCTTTTGAGTGCGGAGGGGTAGAGGGAGACCTCCATTTCTGCAGAGGCCTCCCCTGCTCCCTCCGGTGGAGCGAGTTCTTCGGGTCCCCTGGGCCCAAGCCCGGCCGCAGGTTCTGGCGCTACCGCCTCGGCGGTCGCGGCCACAGGCTCGGGCACGACGGCCCCCCCCTCCGCACTCCGCGATTAACGCGGCAACGCTCTCGGGCGTCAGGGGCTCCAAGTTAAGGGGCACGCCCTCTACGGGGGGACCTGCCCCACGGTTTTTAGTCTTACACCGCGCCTTCTTTCCGACCGGACGCTCCTCCTCCCCCCCGCCGGAGGCCTGGATGGCGGTGACCTCCGACGACGACCGTACCCCGGTAGCATTTGTTTGGGAGGGGGCACGGCTAGACCCGGAGGGAGGAGCGGCGGCGGTGCCAGCCTTGGCCACGCCAGTCACCCTGGCGGCTTTGGAGGTGGGGCAGTTTTTCCGTACATGCCCCACCTCCTTACAGGCGTGGCACCGCACGCCGTCCGTCGTCCAGAAGACGCGGTATGGGGTCCCCTCGTGGAGGACTGTAAAGGCCCCGTCCGTCTCCCCCTCCCGCGCCAGCTGAATAAAGGCCTGGCGCCGGAAGGAGAAGACATGGCGAAGGCTGGCCTCCCGGAATCCGAGCGGGATCGGCGAGATACCCGACCTCACCTCCCCAAGTTGGTGTAAGTGGGGGAGGAGGAGCTCACCGGAGATAAAGGGCGGAACGTTGGATAATACGACCCTCTGCGCGGTGGCCTCAAGAGGGTCCACCGGCAGGAAGGTCCCGCCCACGGTGAGCCCCTGGGCGATGGCCAGGGCCACCGCCCGCTCGGACTCCAGGAAGAACACAGCCTTCCCATACATCTTCGAGGCGGCGACCATGGCCGGAGGGCTGACAACCCCAGCCATAGCCTTAACACACGCCTCGATGGTCATGTTGGGGTGGGTGTTGCTCTTCACCCCAAGCTTCTTGGTCAATAGGCGGAACAGCGACGGGGCAGCAGCGGAAGCGGGAGTGGCCGCGGCTTTACTCGCCACTGCCGCGTATGTTCTCGCCGGCCCCGCCGCCGCCGCAGATGTAGATGCCATAGTGGGGTGGGTTTTCAAAGAGCTACACACACCCCAAAAGTCACAGGCCTGAAGGTGTTAATGGCCTAGGTAGTAAAAGTCTTCCCCTGAGCAGAGGGAGTGTAAATTAACTGGCCCGCCTCTCCCCTTGATGGTGTTAATTGGGAGGGGGGCCCTTTCTTCCCTCTGCTCAATGGGTAATTAGTTAATTAAAAAAGAGGTGCCTTTTGGAGAGGCAGAGAGAGAACAAGGAGAGAGAGAGAGGGGGGGTGAGAAGGAGGGGGGGGGCCGCAAAGGCAGGGTCCCCACTCACGATGTTGTTCGGTGGGTGGGTGTCGGCAGGGTGCACTCCCCCGATGGTAAAATAAAGTCTTAAGTTGGTCTTCGGGCAGGGGGAGAAGATGTCTTCACCTGGGTGGGCTGGAGACAGCCCAGGCTCAGCCCCACACCAGGTCTTCTTAATGCAGAGGAAACAAGCTTCACCTGGGCAGGCTCCAGCCAACCCAGGCCAGGCTTTCGGCCCGTCTTCTTTCCTCCCCCCGCCTAGAATATAAAGTCTTTAGGGGGAATGCACAGAGACACCCACCTGCAGATGGTAAAGTTGCAGCTCCTCCCCTCCTTCCAAGTGGAGCTGTTTGGTATCCTCTCTCCCTCTCTCCCTCTCCTGGGCTGGAGGCCGAATTGGGAGGCAGTGATGGAAAAGGCCTCTCCCGATATAATGCTGGCCTCCTCCTCTGTCCTCCACTCCTCCCTCTCCAGGCACCTCTGTAGATGATGGTGGTTGGATGGTTGTAGGTAGGCCTCCTACACCACTAGCAGCAGCTCAGGAGCACAACCTTCTCCTCTGACAGCCCTCTGTAGATGATGGTGGTTGGTTGGTTGTAGGTAGGCCTCCTACACCACTAGCAGCAGCTCAGCAGCACAACCTTCTCCACTGCGAGCAAGGACTAGACTGAGCACCTTCACTTGCTTGTTCCTTTGTTAATTGTTCCTAGCCTCCTGTGTTAATTGTTTCCTAGCCTCCCTCTTGTGTTTAAACCAAAAATACATTAAACAAATAAACTGTAACTCAAAAATCTAATAAACGTTTAAATAAAACTTAACAAATTAAATTAAAATTTGGTCATTTAACCCGATTATGCACTTCAGTCCCCGCGGCGCCCACCGGTCACGAAAGTGCTCGAGCTCGCCGGCGGACACCGCGTGCTCCATCTCCAGGGACACCCGGGCGCGAACATGGCCATGGAAGAGAGGGAGGCAATCCGGCCGGACGACCCCCTCGACCGCCCGCTGCCTGGACCAATTAATGGCTTTCTTGGCCAGGCCCAGGAGCAGACCCACGAGGTGGTCCTCCGACCTGCCCGCTCCCCTCCGCATCGGGTGACCGTAGATCAAGAGCGTGGGACTGGAGTGCAACCAAAACTTGAGGAGCAGCCCCTTCAAATAATGAAAGAGGGGCTGCAACCTCTCACATTCAACATAGACATGGAACACGGACTCCTCCAGACCGCAGAACAAATAGGCGGTCTGGGAGTCCGTGAACCTACTTAAAAGCCTATTGCACGGGACTGCCCTGTGCAACACCCTCCAGGCAAAGTCCCCAATAGAACAAGGGAGGACTCCCGCATAGAGAGCCCCCCATTGGGGACCTCTGCCTCCGCCGGAAGGTAAAACGGCACGCCATGGCGTGTCCGGACGGCAGGCGAAGATGGCAAAGTGGAAGGTGTGCAGGAGCAGCCCGTACAGGAAACCCCTCCGTGCAGAATGAAAAGGCACGGAGGGCATCTCCTCGAGACGGCTCAAGTTGTGAGGCGCCAATCCCCGAGGGGAGACTTGGGGCAAGGCGCCGATAAGGAATTCCGTCCGAACGGGGGATAGCTCGGGCGGGATCGCCCCATGCGCCTGAGCTGCCTCGATACACCTCGTGGCGCCGGGGTGCAGCCTCGCCTTCACCGCCTCGATGGCATCGACCGCGAGCCGGACGTTGTCCCAAGACATGCGCCGCGTCAACTCCTCCGGCGCCATCCAGCCCGCTCCTCCGCCATCGAGTAGGTCCCCGACTCTAGTCACCCTGCCAGGCACAGCCCTCCATTCCGCCAGCCACCCGAACTCACGGACGCGGAGGTGCGGATTCCTGAACAGCGGCTCTCGAAGGACAGCCGCCATTCCTGACGGGGGAGAGCTCCGCCTGGAGGCGACGGAGTTCCAGACCCATAGCAGTTCCTGTAGAAGACAGGCAGCTCCCGCAGGCTGGCACGCCTGCCGCCCACTTCCAAAAACAGGAGCTGCATGTCGTAATTGAGGCCGTGCAGCTGGCGGAAGAAATACGTCGCCAGCGCACACCATCTCGGAGGATTCTCAACGTACAGGTATCTCTGCAGCGTCTGAAGACGGAAAGTCGCAGCCTGGGTGCGAAGGCACACCAGCGCCTGACCGCCCTCCCTAAGCGGAAGACACAGAACCGCGGCAGAGACCCAGTGCATCCTGTTGTTCCAGAAGAAGTCGATGAGCTTCTTCTGTATCTTGGCGACAAACGCAGGGGGGGGGATCAGAGTAACCAACCGGTACCACAACATGGCGGCCACCAATTGGTTTATGACCAACGCCCGACCCCTGTAGGACAACACTCGGAGCAATCCTGTCCAGCGTCCTAAGCGAGCGGTGACTTTGGCCTCCAACTCATGCCAGTTCGCCGGCCAGGCGTCCTCGGCCGGGCTGAGGTAGACTCCCAAGTAGAGGAGGTGCGTTGTGCTCCAGGCGAAGGGCCTGAACTCCTCCGGCAGGGAGTCCACCCGCCACTGACCCACCAGGAGTCCGGAACATTTCCCCCAGTTGATCCTGGCGGAGGATGTGTCCGAGTAAATCTGCTGGCATTCCCGCATCCTCCGCAAGTCAACGGGATCCGTGACCATGAGGAGCACGTCATCGGCGTAAGCCGAGAGGACCACCTCCACGCCCGGCCTTTGCAGAGCCAGTCCCGCCAACCTCTTCCGCAAGAGGCGCAGGAAAGGCTCTACGCAAATGGTATATAACTGGCCGGACATGGGGCATCCCTGACGCACCCCCCTCCCGAAGCGAAGGGGCGCCGTCAAGGACCCGTTAACTTTAATCAGACACTCCGCGGCAGCGTACAGAAGTCGGATCCGGGCGACAAAATGCGTCCCGAACCCGAATGCGCGCAGAGTCCCGAAAAGATACTCGCGATCCACCCTGTCGAACGCCTTCTCCTGATCCAAGGAAAGGAAGGCGACCGACAGACCAGCCCTCTGGGAATGGTGGATCAGGTCCCGGACTAGATGGATGTTATCATGGATAGACCGGCCCGGGACCATGTAGGACTGGTCGGAGTGGATCATGTGGGCCAGCACGGTGCCAAGGCGAACAGACATAGCCCTGGCAAAGATTTTGTAATCCGTGCTGAGGAGGGAGACCGGGCGCCAGTTCTTAAGGAGGCGGAGATCGCCCCTCTTAGGCAGCAGGACAATCACCGCCCTGCGCCACGAGAGGGGCATCTCCCCGGTCGCCAAACATTCCCCCAGGACCCGCGCGTAGTCGCCCCCCAGGACGCCCCAGAACGCCCTGTGGAACTCCACGGTCAGCCCGTCCAGCCCCGGGGACTTCCCCCTAGAGAGCTGGCGGAGGGCGCCGGACAGCTCCTCCAAACTCAGAGGAGCGTCCAATTTTTCGGCGCCCTCCAGGCCGACCTTCGGCAGGTCCTCCCACAAAACTCTGCACGCGTCCTCGCTGGACGGATCCGGAGAGAACAGAGCCCCGTAATAGGCGCGGGTCTCCGCGCGGATTCCCTCCGGATCCGAGACCAGAGATCCGTCGTCGGCCAGCAGCTCCAAGAGCTGCTTACGGACCCCCCGTCTTTTTTCCAGCGAGTAGAAGAAGGGGGAGCCGCGGTCCAGGTCCCGCAGGAACTGGATCCGCGACCTCACGTACGCGCCTCGGGACCCGACGAGCTGCAGGTCCTTCAGCGCGCCCTTCTTCTCTTCGTACACCAACCGCAGGGCCGGGTCCTCGACGACTTGACCGAGACGGGACTCCAGGCCGAGCACCTCCTTCTCCAACTGCCCGACCCGGGCCTCCCGCCTCTTGGTCGACCCCTTCGCGTACTCCTGACAGAAGAGACGGATGTGAGCCTTGCCCACATCCCACCATAGCCTCAAGGAGGGGAAGCCCTCCTGCTTCCTTCTCCAGCCGGCCCAGAACCGACTGAACGAATCCCGGAACCGCGCGTCCTCCAGCAGCAGGTTGTTAAAGTGCCAATACGCGGACCCCCCCCGTGCGCGCAGCAGAACGAGCTCCGCCCACACCAGGTGGTGGTCCGTGCACGGCACCGGCCGCATGGAAGCCGCCGGAACGCAGGAGACGTATGCCCGGGAAATGTAGAGGCAGTCGATCCTGGACGCTCCTCCCCCAGACCTCACAAAAGTGAAGGCGCTGGAGTCGGGATGGAGATTTCGCCAGACGTCCACCAAGTCGAGGGACCCGACCAGGTCCCTCAACTTCTCCGTCGCCGCCGGGCAAGGCAGGGTGCCCGTGCGGTCCCTCGCCTCAAGGGTACAATTAAAATCCCCCCCGAGGATGATGCACTCGCCCGCGTCGACGGAGCTCAGAAGAGTGGACACTTCTTCAAAGAAGCGCGCTTGCTGCGCACCGGTCTGAGGGGCGTACACGTTCACTAGATGGAGCGGCACGCCCCCCAGGCGAACAGTGACCTGGAGCAAGCGGCCCGGCACGAGCTCCTTGACCCCCAAGATCTCCGGCTGAAAATGCGGGGCCAGCAAGATAGCCACCCCACTGGAAACACTGGAGAGGTGACTCATGCTGACCCCTCCTTGCCACTCCAGGAGCCACGTGGCCTCATCTCCCGGAACGGTGTGGGTTTCTTGCAGGAAGCACACCGCATACTTCCCGTCCCGAAGGACCGAAAAGTTATTAAACCTGCGGCTAGCTTCCCTGCTGCCGTTGATGTTGAGGCTGGCTATGGTTATCTTCATTTCAGAAGCACAAACCAACCCCTACTTATGACTAACGGGGGAAGGGAGGGCGGCCGCTAGTCGACCGCCACTCCCTTAGCAGCCCAGTGAGGAATGACCGGAACTGACGCAGCTCGGACGGGCCCACGCCCGCGCCCGCACTCATGCTCTTGTAGGCGACGCGGGCCGACTCGATGAGCAGCGCCAGCCCCGACCATCTGTCGAGGGCCTGCCGGGTCCTGCGACGACCCAGGCACGTGGCCACAAAGTCCCGGAGTTCCTTAATGGGAATGAGGGGGGTCCCGGCGAGGGGCGCGAGGTCATCCATCGCCTCATCGGCGATGGAATCCAAGTCCTCCTCCGCCCCCACCACCGAGTCCCCGTCCTCCTCCGGGGGGTCGCCACCGGCGGCCGACCCGTCCGCCACGCAATGCGCAGCGAGCGGCTCGGCCGCGACGGCCGGCCCCGCCTCCGCCCGGATCCCACCCCCAGGATCGGTAGCGGAGGATTCCTCCCTGGGCTCCTCTAGTGGGGCCGGACCAGAAGACGGCGGCGGTTCGGAGACCCCCTCCGCCCCAGGCGCCGGAACGACCGGAGAAACCGGAGAGACGGGAGAGTACGTAGACCCGATCTCCTCCAAGTCGCCCGGCGCTGGAGACACAGACAGAGGGCCCTCCTCTACTACGCCACCGGCCTCCGACCCAGCAGATGGGGTAAATTTTTTACAAACCTCGACGAAGTCGAGCAGCACCTGGGAAAAGTCCGGGCCGCTCTGGGTGAGCTCATCTTCCGCGAGCTCGCCCGACCCAGACCCCAAGCCGCCCGACTCGTCGAGGGGTAAAGCCACTGATAGGGGGTCAATTTCTGCCGCGGGTTTTTCCGCTACCCCCCCCCACGGGCAGGGTCTCGTCCCCATCCCCGGGAGGCACAAACTGGGCAGACGCCTCTGCCTCAGCCTCCCCAGGGACAGGCGACCCCTGCCGTACGCCCGCGATGGTGTTAGCGGTGGGGTGGGGCGCAGTACCCGCGGCGGGCAACGACTCCCCCGGACCGGAGGGACCTTCCTCCTCCCGGTCCTCCTCCTCATCCAGGGGGTCGCGCCTTCTTTTGAGTGCGGAGGGGTAGAGGGAGACCTCCATTTCTGCAGAGGCCTCCCCTGCTCCCTCCGGTGGAGCGAGTTCTTCGGGTCCCCTGGGCCCAAGCCCGGCCGCAGGTTCTGGCGCTACCGCCTCGGCGGTCGCGGCCACAGGCTCGGGCACGAGGGCACCCCCCCTCCGCACTCCGCGATTAACGCGGCAACGCTCTCGGGCGTCAGGGGCTCCAAGTTAAGGGGCACGACCTCCACGGGGGGACCTGCCCCACGGTTTTTAGTCTTACACCGCGCCTTCTTTCCGACCGGACGCTCCTCCTCCCCCCCGCCGGAGGCCTGGATGGCGGTGACCTCCGACGACGACCGTACCCCGGTAGCATTTGTTTGGGAGGGGGCACGGCTACACCCGGAGGGAGGAGCGGCGGCGGCGCCAGCCTTGGCCACGCCAGTCACCCTGGCGGCTTTGGAGGTGGGGCAGTTTTTCCGTACATGCCCCACCTCCTTACAGGCGTGGCACCGCACGCCGTCCGTCGTCCAGAAGACGCGGTATGGGGTCCCCTCGTGGAGGACTGTAAAGGCCCCGTCCGTCTCCCCCTCCCGCGCCAGCTGAATAAAGGCTTGGCGCCGGAAGGAGAAGACATGGCGAAGGCTGGCCTCCCGGAATCCGAGCGGGATCGGCGAGATACCCGACCTCACCTCCCCAAGTTGGTGTAAGTGGGGGAGGAGGAGCTCACCGGAGATAAAGGGCGGAACGTTGGATAATACGACCCTCTGCGCGGTGGCCTCAAGAGGGTCCACCGGCAGGAAGGTCCCGCCCACGGTGAGCCCCTGGGCGATGGCCAGGGCCACCGCCCGCTCGGACTCCAGGAAGAGCACAGCCTTCCCATACATCTTCGAGGCGGCGACCATGGCCGGAGGGCCGACAACCCCAGCCATAGCCTTAACACACACCTCGATGGTCATGTTGGGGTGGGTGTAGCTCTTCACCCCAAGCTTCTTGGTCAATAGGCGGAACGGCGACGGGGCAGCAGCGGAAGCGGGAGTGGCCGCGGCTTTACTCACCACTGCCGCGTATTTTCTCGCCGGCCCCGCCGCCGCCGCAGATGTAGATGCCATAGTGGGGTGGGTTTTCAAAGAGCTACACACACCCCAAAAGTCACAGGCCTGAAGGTGTTAATGGCCTAGGTAGTAAAAGTCTTCCCCTGAGCAGAGGGAGTGTAAATTAACTGGCCCGCCTCTCCCCTTGATGGTGTTAATTGGGAGGGGGGCCCTTTCTTCCCTCTGCTCAATGGGTAATTAGTTAATTAAAAAAGAGGTGCCTTTTGGAGAGGCAGAGAGAGAACAAGGAGAGAGAGAGAGGGGGGGTGAGAAGGAGGGGGGGGGCCGCAAAGGCAGGGTCCCCACTCACGATGTTGTTCGGTGGGTGGGTGTCGGCAGGGTGCACTCCCCCGATGGTAAAATAAAGTCTTAAGTTGGTCTTCGGGCAGGGGGAGAAGATGTCTTCACCTGGGTGGGCTGGAGACAGCCCAGGCTCAGCCCCACACCAGGTCTTCTTAATGCAGAGGAAACAAGCTTCATCTGGGCAGGCTCCAGCCAACCCAGGCCAGGCTTTCGGCCCGTCTTCTTTCCTCCCCCCGCCTAGAATATAATGTCTTTAGGGGGAATGCACAGAGACACCCACCTGCAGATGGTAAAGTTGCAGCTCCTCCCCTCCTTCCAAGTGGAGCTGTTTGGTATCCTCTCTCCCTCTCTCCCTCTCCTGGGCTGGAGGCCGAATTGGGAGGCAGTGATGGAAAAGGCCTCTCCCGATATAATGCTGGCCTCCTCCTCTGTCCTCCACTCCTCCCTCTCCAGGCACCTCTGTAGATGATGGTGGTTGGATGGTTGTAGGTAGGCCTCCTACACCACTAGCAGCAGCTCAGGAGCACAACCTTCTCCTCTGACAGCCCTCTGTAGATGATGGTGGTTGGTTGGTTGTAGGTAGGCCTCCTACACCACTAGCAGCAGCTCAGGAGCACAACCTTCTCCTCTGGCAGCCCTCTGTAGATGATGGTGGTTGGTTGGTTGTAGGTAGGCCTCCTACACCACTAGCAGCAGCTCAGCAGCACAACCTTCTCCACTGCGAGCAAGGACTAGACTGAGCACCTTCACTTGCTTGTTCCTTTGTTAATTGTTCCTAGCCTCCTGTGTTAATTGTTTCCTAGCCTGCTGTGTTAATTCTTAACGGCCTGTTAGCTGTTCATGGGTTTCACCTGGTTTTCTTGGTATATAAGTTCTGTGGTTGCTTCACTCTGTGCTCAGTCCTAACCGGGGAACCGGGGACTAGCCTTTGCTCTGTGGCTGCTGGCTTTGACTAGCTGGCTGCCATGGTTCTCAAGCTCTGTATTTAAGATGTACCTAAGTCTGTGTTCTTGTTGTTCTTAGTCTTGATAAGGTGCTGGGCTGGACAAGCGTGTTGCCATGTGGGCACTTGTCTTGAGCTCTGTATTGATAAGCCTTTACCCCTGTGGTAGCTTGTCTCGAGTCTCGTCTCGGCAAGCCGGTTGCCCTTGTGGTGGCTTATCTCGAGCTCTGTTTGGACAAGTGGGTTGCCTCATGGAAGCTGTCCTGAGTTCCTATCTTGACTAGCCGTTTTGTAGCTTGTCTCAAGTTCTTATGTTTGTTGCTGTGTTCCTTGTGTGAATCTAGTTATGTGTGAATCTAGTAAAGTTCAAACAAAGTACTGTATATTTGCCTCTCGCCTCGTTTCTGCACTTGGGTCCAGAACCTACATTACCCGAAGAGCACGGCCCCGTATCTACACGGCCCCGTGGCTCCCCACACCCGTCACACTAACCTTTTGAGTTTCATGCACCAGGACCCCCAGATCCCTTTGTACTTCAGTACTTTCAAGTTTCTTGCCATTAAGATAATAACTTGCTCTACGATTTTTCCTGCCAAAGTGCATAACCTCACACTTTCCAGTATAGTATTCCATCTGCCAAATCTCTGCCCACTTACTTAGCCTGTCTATGTCCCCTTGCAGGTTTTTTATGTCCTCCTCACTCACTACTTTCCCTCCCATCTTAGTATCATCTGCAAACTTTGATATGTTACACTCGGTCCCCTCCTCCAAATCATTAATATAGATTGTAAAGAGTTGGGAACCCAGCACTGACCCCTGCGGAACACCACTAGTTACTGATTGCCAGTCTGAGAATGAACCATTTATCCCAACTCTCTGCCTTCTGTTAGATAGCCAATCCTCTATCCATGCCAGAATATTACCCCCAATCCCGTGATTTTTTATCTTAAGCAATAATCTTTTGTGTGGCACCTTGTCAAATGCCTTTTGGAAGTCTAAATACACTACGTCCACTGGTTCCCCTTTATCCACCCTATATGTTACTTCCTCAAAGAACTCCAGCAAATTTGTCAAACATGACTTCCCCTTCATAAAACCATGCTGACTTTGTCCTATTAAATTATGATTATCCAAATGTCCTGTTACTGTCTCCTTAATAATGGACTCCAAAATTTTACCTACCACAGATATTAGGCTAACCGGTCTATAGTTTCCAGCCTTCTGTCCACTGCCCTTTTTAAATAAGGGTGTTACATTAGCAGTTTTCCCGTCTGCCGGGACCTTTGCCGAGTCCAGGGAGTTTTGGAAAATTATTACCAATGCATCCACAATCCCTACCGCCACTTCCCTCAAGACCCTAGGATGTAAGCCATCAGGTCCAGGTGATTTATCCGCCTTGAGTCCCATTATTTTACCGAGTACCACTTCCTTAGTGATTTTGATCGTGTTTAGCTCCTCCCCCCCTTTAGCCCCCTGTTTGTCCAGTGTTGGGATATTCTTAGTGTCTTCTACTGTAAAGACTGATATAAAATATTCATTCAGTGTTTTTGCCATCTCCATATTTCCCACCATTAATTTCCCGGTCTCATCCTCTAAGGGACCAACATTTACTTTAGCCACCCTTTTTCTTTTTATATATCTATAAAAACTCTTACTATCTGTTTTTATATTTTTTGCTAATTTACTTTCATAATCTATCTTCCCTTTCTTAATCAATCTTTTTGTTATTTTTTGCTGTCTTTTAAAGTTTTCCCAATCCTCTATCCTTTTCTTCTCAGTGGAATATATTTTTTTGGAAGTTGTAAAATAACTCCTTAAATGTACACCACTGATCATGTATCGTCTTACCCTTTAATCTATTTTCCCAATCCACTCTACTCAATTCCGCTCTCATACCTTCATAGTCTCCTTTATTCAAGCTTAGCACGCTTGTTTGAGATCCAACCTTCTCACCCTCTAATTGAATATGGAATTCAACCATGTTATGGTCACTCATTCCAAGAGGATCCTTTACTAGGACATTTTTAGTTAATCCTGTCTCGTTACACAGGACCAGATCTAAGGTTGCTTGCCCCCTGGTCGGTTCAGTTACATACTGCTCAAGAAACCCATCCCTAATACACTCAATGAACTCATCCTCAAGGCAGCCCTGCCCAATTTGATTTGTCCAATTAATATGATAGTTAAAATCCCCCATAATTATAGATGTTCCCTTATTACAAGCCTCAACTATTTCCTGATTGATACTCCGTCCAACAGAGTTGCCACTGTTCGGAGGCCTATAGACTACGCCCACTAATGTTTTTTTCCCCTTATTATTCCTTACCTCCACCCAAACTGTTTCATTATCCTGATCTTTTGACCCAATATCATTTCTCTGTATTACAGTGATTCCTTCCTTTATTAACATAGCCACCCCACCTCCCCTTCCTTCCTGCCTGTCCTTCCTGATCGTTCAATAACCTGGTATGTTTAATTCCCAGGCATTGTCACCCTGCAGCCGTGTTTCTGTAATGGCCACAAGATCATACCCATATGTAGTTATTTGTGCCATTAACTCGTCTATTTTGTTACGAATGCTACGTGCATTCAGATAGAGAACTTTCAAAGATGTTTTGTGACACTTAGTTCCTGCTTTTGCCCTTTTTATTACTTTACCTTTTACTCCATACCTTCTGCCCCTTCCTGACACGCTCTGGTTTTTAATTTCCCCACTGCTACCTAAGTCTATGACCTTCTCTGTTGTCATTTTTATTATTTGCTCTCTAGGAACCTCCCCCCCACTAGTTAGTTTAAAGCCCTCTCTACAGCCCTAGTTATATGATCCACCAGGACTCTAGTCCCAGCACTGGCCAAGTGAAGCCCATCCCAACGGAACAGCTCCCTCCTGCCCCAGTACTGGTGCCAGTGTCCCAGGAAGCAAAACCCATTTCTCCCACACCAGTCTTTGAGCCACGCATTTAACTCTCTAATTTTATTTGTCCTAGCCAAATTCGCTCGTGGCTCAGGTAATAATCCAGAGATTATTACCCTTGTGGTTCTGCTTTTTAATTTGACCCCTAGCTGCTCAAACTCCCTCAGCAGAACCTCCTTCCTTGTCCTATCTATGTTGTTGGTACCAACATGGACCACGACAACTGGATCCTCCCCCTCCCACTCCAAGTTTTTCTCCAGTCCAGAGGAGATGTCCTTAACCCTGGCACCGGGCAGGCAACACAGCCTTCGGGACTCTCGCTCTCGGCTGCAAAGAACTGGTGGTCATGCTCTGGGTTTTGGAGTCTGTGAAGACCCCGCCAAAGTCTGCACCTCCTGCGGCTGCACAGGGGCAGACTCGGCCATCACTGCTTGGGTGCTCATCTGGGGCTCTGACCAAGGGGTTGGCAAGGGGATGGAAGTTTGAGCACTTGGAGAGGAGCCCTCACTTGCATGTCCCCTCCCACCATCATCCCTCTCGTGGGGCACCTGCACTTCTGTGCTAGCAAGTAGCTGGATAGCACCTTGCTGCACATCAGTGGATGTGCACCCGTCTCTGTACTGAGAGTCCTCATAACGGGGACGTCCATGTACATCTGCTTCCTCTCCATGATAGATGCCCTTCTATCCTCCATAGCTAACCATCTATCTAGAAGAGTCACCATGTTGGTTTGATTCTGATGAATGATGTCCTCCATGGAGGTTGCCATCCTTTCCATTGCGGAACCCACATTCGCCATTGCATGCACCATGGTATTGCTCATGTTTGAGATGGACTCCTCCATTCTCTGCACACTCGCAGTCACCGTGCTTGCAAAGACAGTCAGAGCCTCCTGCACTTGTTCCTGAAGCTCCAGCACCGTTCTCTTTCTGGATGCCCCCCCGAGGCTCAATGTCTACATGCAGCTGAGCAAAGCTAGGAGCACGCTGCGGCCTCCAATGAGGACTCTCCACTGCTGTCACTGTCTCCACCATCTGCTCTTGCTCACTTGTGAAACGCCAGGTGACAACACTGCTCTATGTCGCAAACTACCCACCGAGGTGTACGTCTCTGCGCTGGTGCTGGGTGCACTCATTTCTGCTGATGCTGCTCCCTCAGAGGATAGAGGTTCCTCTGAGGAGTCCTCCTGCTCTTCTTCCTGGACAGTAGGGAGGGGGACTCTTGATGGTCCTGTGGGAGAGTAAAGACATGAGTTACACATGTGATATGTAGATTGCAGACACTTACCATTGTACACATGATCATGACTACATTTATATGAACATCATAGTCATAGAGTAATAGAGTTATACAGCACAGAAAGAGGCCCTTCGGCCCATCATGTTCGCGCTGGCCATCAAGCCTGATCTATTCTAATCCCATTTTCCAGCACTTGGTCCGTAGCCTTGTATGCTATGGCATTTCAAATGCTCATCTAAATGCTTCTTGAATGTTGTGAGGGTTCCTGCCTCTACCACCCTTTCAGGCAGTGAGTTCCAGATTCCAACCACCCTCTGGGTGAAAAAGTTTTTCCTCAAGTCCCCTCTAAACCTTCTGCCCCTTACCTTATTGACCCCTCTACTAAGGGGAACAGTTCCTTTCTATCTACCCTATCTATGCCCCTCATAATTTTGTACACCTCTATCAGGTCCCCCCTCAGCCTTCTCTGCTCTAAGGAAAACAACCCCAGCCTGTACAGTCTCTCTTCATAGCTGAAGTGCTCCAGCCCAGGTAACATCCTGGTGAATCTCCTCTGCACCCTCCCCAATGCAATCACATCCTTCCTATAGTGTGACGACCAGAACTGCACACAGTATTCCAGCTGTGGCCTAACTAGCGTTTTGTACAGCTCCATCATAACCTCCCTGCTCTTATATTCTATGCCTCGGCTAATGAAGGCAAGTATCCCATATGCCTTATTAACCATCTTATCTACCTGTCCTGCTGCCTTCAGGGATCTATGTGCATGCATACCAAGGTCCCTCTGATCCTCTGTCCTTCCTAGGGTCCTACCATTCATTGTGTATTCCCTTGCCTTGTTAGTCCTCCCAAAATGCATCACCTCACACTTTTCAGGGTTAAATTCCATTTGCTACTGTTCTGCCCATCTAACAAACCAGTCTATATCGTCCTGTAGCCTGAGGCTTCCCTCCTCACTATTTACCACTCCACCAATTTTCGTGTCATCTGCGAACTTACTGATCATACCTCCTACATTCATATCTAAATCATTAATGTACACTACAAACAGCAAAGGACCCAGCACCGATCCCTGCGGTACACCACTGGACACAGGCTTCCAGTCACAAAAACAACCTTCGACCATCACCCTCTGCCTCCTGCCACTAAGCCAATTTTGGATCCAATGTGCCAAATTGCCCTGGTTCCCATGGGCTCTTACCTTCTTGACCAGTCTCCCATGTGGGACTTTGTCAAAAGCCTTACTGGAGTCCATGTAGACTACATCAACTGCACTACCCTCATCCACACACCTAGTCACTCCCTTGAAAAATTCAATCAAATTGGTTAGACATGATCTCCCCCTGACAAAGCCATGCTGACTATCCCTGATTAATCCTTGCCTCTCCAAGTGGAGACTAATTCTGTCCCTCAGAATTTTTTCCAATAATATCCCTACCACTGATGTTAGGCTCACTGGCCTGTAATTCCCTGGTTTATCCCTACTACCCTTCTTGAATATGTTAGCTGTCCTCCAGTCCTCTGGCACCTCCCCTGTGGCCAGAGAGGTTCTGAAAATGTGTGTCAGAACCCCTACAATCTCCTCCCTTGCCTCACACAGCAGGCTGGGATACATCTTATCTGGGCCTGGGGATTTATTCACTTTTATGTCCGCTAAAACCGTTAGTACCTCCTCCCTCTCAATGCTAATTTGTTCAAGTATATCACAATCCCCTGCCTGATTTCTATGCCTACATCATCCTTCTCCATAGTGAACACAGATGCAAAATATTCATTTAAAACCTCACCTACATCTTCCGGCACTACACACAGATTGCCACTTTGGTCCCTAATGGGCCCTACTCTTTCCCTGGTTATCCTCTTGCTCTTAATATACTTATAAAACACCTTGGGATTTTCCTTTATTTTGCCCACCAGTGTTTCTTCATGCCCCCTCTTCGCTCTCCTAATTTCTTTTTTAAGTATCCTCAGATCCCATATTTGTCACTCATGAATGCCAGATCAGTTTGCTGGAAAATAATTCTGTCACCAGGTAGCTCTACTGAGCCCATCTCTCCGTCCCCCACTTCAAGCTCCTCAGGACTTCCAGCAATGTCGAGAGCTGCCTGCTCAGCGTTGGTGCAATGGATGGTGTAGTGTATGTGCTTTAAGTCAGAATGACTTTTTACAGCTCCTGTATACTGTAGTACCGGCAGTAACCACACCGGTATATAAGCTGTGCGCATGCCTCTGTACCCCAGTCTAGAGATGACCCTCCTCCAATAAAGACCTGTTGTTTGTTTATGTACAGCATCCGTGTAATTATTTATCCACTGAACCACGGATCTAACAGTGGCGACGAGTGTTGATGCGAATCTACCTGCAACATAAAAAAAAAGGAAAAAATAGTCGAGTCCAGGAACACGGGCGTCGACCGCGAGCAACCGCCCAGCAGTCAGGCAGAGATCCAACTTCGCTGGGGAGGCTGTGGAGAGCCGGGCTTGGTTCCCCAGCCACAACGAGCAGTAAGAGACTGACGACAGGTCCAGAGCAGACCCTTCCCGAGCAACGGCGGCTGGAGCTGACTGACGGCAGAGAGAGAGAGCCGGGCAGCGTCGATGGGGTAAGAAAGAGGGTGAAGAGAGCAGGGCGCAGCCAGGGATTGATCACCGCGCGGCGTTGAGAAAAAAAAAATACTGCAAACCGGAGAGAGAGAGGGTAAGAAACAGCCGGGTTATAGACTGAGCGGCGTCAACAAATATCAAGAGAAGAACACGCAGAGCACAGCCAGGGATCACGGGCTGATCAGGGTCCACGGGGCGAAGCAAGGGGAGACGCCATTGAGCTGCGGAGAAGCAGGGAGAGTGCGGGAGGCGCCATTGAGCCGCGGAGAAGCAGGGAGAGCGCGGGAGGCGCCATTGAGCCGCGGAGAAGAAGGAAGAGTGTGGGAGACACCATTTTGCGAAGCCGCAGCGGAGAAGACGGGCAAGCGCAGGAAGGAAGGAAAGCGCGGGAGACGCCATTTTGTGCCAGCGGAGAAGAAGGGGAAGCGCGGGAGGCGCCATTGGTGATAGTTAACGCACAACCAAGGATGCCGAAGAGTGGCAGTATCTCTACATTCGACAATGAAGTCGAAGATTGGGCGACATATGTGGAACGTATTGAGGTGTACTGCAGGGTGAATGAAGTGCCAGATGCTAATAAAGCACTGGTTCTGTTAAATTCCATGGGTGCAAAAACTTATGGGTTACTGCAAAATCTAATAACCCCAGAGAAGCCGGTAAACAAGGATTTTGGAAGCATAGTAGAAATCCTACAGGACCACTTAAGCCCCACACTGCTGCTGATAGCAGAACGATTTAAGTTCCATAAAAGGAACCAACACAAAGACGAAAGCAATGCTGAGTACCTAACGGAACTGCGCAAGCTATCGAAATACTGCCAGTTTGGAGCGGGACTAGCAGACACGTTAAGGGACAAGTTTGTGTGTGGGCTACAAAGTGAAGGATCCCAGAAACGGCTTCTATCAGAAAAGGACCTTACGCTGGACAAAGCTTTCAACATGGCAGTATCACACGAAGCAGCCACAAGGGGCGCTGCAGAGATACAACGGAGACCGCAAGAATATGGCACCAACGAAATGACCTATGGAACAGGGAAGTGCTATCGCTGCGGCAGAACAACACATGACCAGAAAGATTGTTGGTTCAAGGACCAAGTGTGCAGACAGTGTGGGAAAGCAGGACACATAGCAAGAGTCTGCAGGTCTGGGAAGAAAACCAACAGTAAGAAATCTCCACAGGAGAAGTACAAAAAGGTACACCAGGTGATGGACAGTGGTTCAGATGAACAGAAAATAACACAGACTCCGGAAGCAAGGAGCTGGGTTGTCTGAAACTACATAATGTAACCGAAATAGAGGATCATCAGACTATCTGGGTTACACTCAAGATAGACAGAGTCCAAGTGGAAATGGAATTGGACACAGGGTCAGCTCTAACAGTCATAAATCAAAGAGACTACAAGCGGCTATTTTCACACATACCCTTGAAAGCTACAGAGATTGTCTTGAAGACGTATACGGGGCAAAAAGTCTACCCCAAAGGAAAAATAAGGGTGAAAGTGACATATAAAGGTCAGGAAATACCTAAAATGGATATATATGTATTGCCAAATGGAGGACCACCACTGCTAGGACGTGAGTGGATCCGGAAGATACATTTAGATTGGCATTCCATACAGGCACTGAAGGTGGAGGCCAAAAAGGATGACGACGTCACACCCGGGCGACTGTCAAAAATGCTAACTGATGCAAAAGAAGTGTTCCAGGAGGGACTAGGAACACTAAAAGGAATAACAGCAACAATTAAAATAGAGGATAATGCAAGCCCAAAGTTTCTGAAGGCCAGACCAGTGCCTTATGCGATCAAACCAGCGGTTGAAGTAGAGCTGGAAGGGTTGGAACGTTCAGGAGTACTGTCCAAAGTGGACTGGAGTGAGTGGGCTACACCCATCGTCCCTGTAATGAAGAGGTCGTTGAGTAATACGCCTGGGGAACCAAAGAAGGTCCGCATCTGTGGGGATTTTAAGGTGACAGTGAACCCAGTCCTTCACACAGTGCAATATCCGCTTCCACGAATTGAGGATATTTTCGCCTCGCTATCTGGTGGTAAACGCTTCACCAAAATTGATCTAGCCCAGGCGTAATTGCAAATGGAGGTAGAAGAAGCTTCGAAACATTACCTTATGATCAACACCCATAAAGGTCTCTATCAATACAACCGGCTGGTGTTTGGAGTAGCCTCGGCTCCGGCTATCTGGCAAAGGGCGATGGATCAGGTCCTGCAAGGGATTCCAGGGACCCAGTGTTATTTGGACGACATCTTGGTCACGGGCGAAAATGACGGTGATCACCTCGCTAACTTGGAGAAGGTGCTCGCCAGATTAAAGGAATATGGGCTACGAGTTAATCGCCACAAGTGCGAGTTTTTCCAGAAACAGATCTCGTATTGCGGCCACGTCATCGATGAAGAGGGGTTACATAAGTCCCCTGACAAGATTGAGGCAGTAGTCACGGCTCCAGCACCGGAAAATGTGTCACAACTGAGGTCGTTCCTCGGGCTGGTAAACTATTACCACAAGTTCTTACCAAATTTGTCTATGGTACTACACCCGTTGAACACCCTACTGCAAACAGGGGTACCATGGAAGTGGGATGATGAACGTAGATGAGCTTTCCAGAAGTGTAAAGAATTGATCACATCAAAAGAGGTTTTGGCCCATTTCAACCCAGCACTACCAATTCGTTTGGCATGTGATGCATCACCCTACGGCATTGGAGCGGTGCTGTCGCACAAATTCCCAGACGGGTTGGAGAGGCCAGTGGCCTTTGCATCTCGGTCACTAACCTCAGCCGAGCGCAACTACGCCCAGATTGACAGGGAGGCCCTCAGCCTAGTATGGGGAGTAAAAAAATTCAACCATTATCTGCATGGGCAGAAGTTCACCTTGCTGACTGACCACCAACCACTTGTCTCCATCTTTAATCCTAAGAAGGGCGTGCCAGTAATGACCGCACAGTGGTTACAAAGATGGTCCCTGTTTCTAGGGGCGAATCAATATGAAATAGAATATAAAGGCAGGAAACAGCATGGGAACGCTGATGGGCTATCACGCCTGCCACTGCCTACGGTGGAGGAAGCACCAGCAGTGGACCCTATCGAGATATTTTATTCATCGATAATTGAATGATTGCCAGTAACAAACGCGGATATAGAGAAGGAGACCCGCAATGATCCGATGCTGTCACGGGTATATGAATTGACGGTGAGGGGATGGCCAACACATGGCGACTCACTGTTGCCAGCATTCTCATCCAGAAGAGAACAGCTGTCAGTATGCCAGGGGACAGTGATGTGTGGATCCAAAGTGGTGATTCCACCCAAGTTAAGGGAGAGAGTGCTAAAGGAGCTACATGAAGGTCATCTGGGGGGAGTGAAAATGAAAAGCCTTGCTAGGGCTTATGTGTGGTGGCCAGGAATCGATCAACAAATCGAAGACCTAACTAAGAGCTGCTTAGGATGCCAGAAGGTCCAAAATGCACCACCACATGCCCCTCTACACCCATGGGAGTGGCCCTCCTCTCCATGGCAACGGGTGCACATTGATTTCGCTGGTCCATTCATGGACTCAATGTTCTTAATAGCAGTGGATGCTCATTCAAAGTGGCCTGAGGTGATAAAGATGTCTTCAACCACTACAGAGAAAACGATTGCAGTCCTACGGACCATATTTGCCAGAAACGGTTTGCCAGAGCAGATCTGCTCTGATAATGGGCCACAGTTTGTGTCCGACGAGTTCCAAAAATTCATGAAAAGGAATGGGGTAAGGCATTACACATCCGCCCCGTATCATCCAGCCACCAATGGATTGGCTGAGAGGTTCGTACAAACCTTTAAGAAGGCGATAAAGGCCATGTGCGATGAGGAAATTCCACTACAGCATAAGATGGACAATTTCTTATTAGCCTACCGAAACGCGACACATGCAGTTACCAACCAGACCCCGGCCATGATGTTCTTTAACCGAAGGTTGAGATCTCATCTGGACTTGCTCAGACCAACTGTGCGAAGAAATGTTGAGGACAACCAATTCCAGCACATCAACGAGAAGC
Source organism: Somniosus microcephalus (assembly GCF_052327205.1). Taxonomy (NCBI): domain Eukaryota; kingdom Metazoa; phylum Chordata; class Chondrichthyes; order Squaliformes; family Somniosidae; genus Somniosus; species Somniosus microcephalus. Next base: position 115,753,752 of record NC_140995.1, read on the forward strand.
CGGCAAGGAGCTTCAATGTAGGGCAACCAGTCTTGGCCCGTGACTATCGAACAGAGAAGTGGCAACCCGGAACGATATGTACAAGGCAGGGGCCATTAATGTACACAGTGGATGTCGGGGAGAACATTGTGAGACGCCACGTCGATCAGATCTTAGCGTCACAGGAAGGCGTCAACCCCATGTCTCGAGTACCTGGGGATGAACCCGACATACCGGTAGCATCTACTTCAGACCCAGTAGTAGTGGAACCCGATGAACTACCCGATGAAAAGGGGCCAGAATCGCCTCTGCACCAAGAACAAGAACCTCCGGAAAGGCGCTATCCCGAAAGGGTCAGGAAGCCGCCCCAAAGACTGAATCTATAAATGGACTTTTGTTATTAAATGTACATGTAAAAATGTAATTGTTATTTGAATATTAAGGGGGTATTATTAATCTAAAAAGGGAGGAATTGTAGTGTATGTGCTTTAAGTCAGAACTACTTTTTACAGCTCCTGTATACTGTAGTACCAGCAGTAACCACACCGATATATAAGCTGTGCGCATGCCTCTGTACCCCAGTCTAGAGATGACCCTCCTCCAGTAAAGACCTGTTGTTTGTTTATGTACAGCATCCGTGTAATTATTTATCCACTGAACCACGGATCTAACAGATGGTGGTCCTCCTCCTGCTCTCCCCCTCTCCCTCTTATTGTGGGCTCTCTTTTCCTGCAATGAGGGAAAGAATTGGATTTTCAGTGAGAGTGATGGAATGAGTGTATAGAATGGATAGGATAGATGTTTGGAGGGAGACTAGGATGGAGTGGGTTCCCATTACCAAGTTCCCTCCTTTTGAGTTGCTAGTTGTTGTCATTGCATAACCATAAGAGTGGGTGTGAGGGGTGCATTGTCAGATGGGGTAGTGATTCTGTACATAACGAGAGAGGGAAGGTTGATGGTGCAAGTGATGCTGGGTTGAGTGAGGATGTGCAGAGGTAGGGTTGACAATGCAGAGTGATGGGGATGTGATGACAGGCTCAGCAGAATTAAGGGAATTGTGCACTTACTCACTTTTCCTGTGCGCAGGAGATCATTGAACCTCTTCCTGCATTGAATCCAGGTGCATGTTACCATTGACCTGGCATTGACCTCCCCAGCTATTCGCAGCCAGGCTGCCTTCGTCTGCTGAGGAGGTTTCCTTCTTCCATCTCCCGGGAACAGGACCAGGGAACAGGACCAGGGGAAGGCAGCAGCAGCCAACTTCCTGGCACCAGGGGTGCTTCTGCTGCTCAGGAAGGGAGGAAAAAGAGTGGGAGAGCAATAGTGGTATGGGGATTCTATCCTAAGGGGAACAGATAGGCGTTTCTGTGGCCGTATACGTGACTCCAGGATGGTTTGTTGCCTCCCTGGTGCCAGGGTCAAGGATGTCACTGAATGGCTGCAGGGCATTCTGAAGGGGGAAGGTGAACAATCAGAGGTTGTGGTTCACATTGGGACCAATGACATGGGTAGGAAGAGGGATGAGGTCCTGCAGCAAGAATTTAGGGAGCTAGGTAACAGATTAAAGAGCAGGACCTCAAAGGTTGTAATCTCTGGATTACTCCCGGTGCCACGTGCTAGTGAATATAGGAATAGGAGGATAGAGCAGATGAATGCATGGCTAAAGAGTTGGTGCAGGAGGGAGGGCTTTAGTTTCCTGGATCACTGGGTCTGCTTCTGGGGAAGGTGGGACTTGTACATGTCGAATGGGTTGCACCTGAACCAGAAAGGGACAAATATCCTTGCGGGGAGGTTTGCTAGCACTGTTGGAGGGGTTTAAACTAACTTGGCAGGATACAGAGTGGAGCTATAATAGGGGGTGATGTACAGCCAAATATAGAGGAAAAAACAAGTCAGCTTGGAAGGCAGAGCAAATATGTAACGGCACAAGGGAGTACGGCAAGGCTGGATGGCATTTATTTTAATGCAAGGAGTCTTGCGAATAAGGTGAATGAACTGAAGGTGTTGATGAACACATGGGAGTATGATATTGTTGCTATTACGGAGACATGGTTGAGAGAGGGGCAAGGCTGGCAGCTCAATATTCCGGGGTATAGAATCTTCAGGCGAGACAGAGGGTGGGGGGGGTGGTAAAAGAGGAGGGGGTGTCGCAATATTAATTAAGGAGTCAATTACTGCTGTAAGGAAGGATGATATATTAACAGGTTCATCTAATGAGGCCATATGGGTAGAACTTGTAATGTATATACCTTTAAGGGGGGATCTACTTTTTACAGCTCATGTATACTGTAGTACCGGCAGTGACCACACCTGTATATAGCACTGAGTAGTAATCTGTACAGTTCAGTTCCAGAGTGAGCCATGTTGAGTAAACACCTGTTGTACCGTTCTCCTGCAGTCTGTGTCTTACTACTGACGGACACAACATTGGCGGCGAGGCAAATTCGACCCTGCCTGCAACTCTGCATCACCTCCCAGGGATTCATTCCTGGAGACCAGTAGATTGGAGGTCAAGGCCAGAGACACGGGCGTCGACCACGGGCAACCGCCCAGTCATCCAGCAGAGACTCGAGAATTGCGGGGGAGGCTGTCGAGAGCCAGGCTTGGCTTTCCAGTCGCGGTAGTCCAGCAAAACGGGCTGGCAACAGGTAGTGCGCAGACCCTTCCCGGTTAGCGGCGGGCTAGAGCCCGACCCAGCGGCTCAGCAAAAGGGCCGAGCAGCGTCGATGGGAGAGAGAGAGAGAGAGGGCAGAGTGCACAGGGCGCAGCCGGTGTTCAGGGGCCGAGCAGCGTCGAGGAGAGGGAGAGAGATGCGCAGAAACCCGCGAGGCACCGCCATTGCCATGAGGACCGCCGAGAGTGGCGTTGGCAGCAGTGCAGGAGAAGCGCGCGAAACCTACAGGGCGCCGCCATTGCCACGAGGACCGCCGAGAGCGGCGTTGGCAGCAGCGGGGGAGGAAGGAAAGCGCGGGAGATGCCATTTTAAGCCATCTTAAACCACACCCAAAATGCCGAAGAGTGGCAGTATCACCGCATTTGACAATGAAGTCGAAGATTGGACTACATATGTCGAACGAATAGAGGTATACTGCAAGGCAAATGAGGTGTCAGATGACAAGAAAGCGCCAGTATTGTTAAATTTAATGGCCTAGAAATTGGGTTTTGGCTTAGCCAGGGCTTTAGCGCCGGAAGTTAGTGCCGGCGCTAAGTCCCCCTGCGCGCGCCAAAAATTCAGCAGGGCCGCGCCCAAACGGCTGCCGGCGCTACTGAAGGGTCTTTGCGGCGGTAAATCGGCGCTAACTGCCGTTTCGCGCCGCAATTCCGGCGCTGCGGCACCCGATGCGGTGCGGCAGGCTCGGGAAGTGCAGGCCTCCTCCTTCCGTTAAGGAGGAGCTGCCTGCACCCGGCCGCGGCCCGCGCAAATCTGTCTAAAAATGAGCCCGGCACCTCGGACAAGTGCCGGGCTTGCATCTGTTCCGGGGGGTGGGGGGGAGAAGTCCGGGGAGGGAGCTGCGGGCAGGCGGCCGGCGGGAAAGCGGCCGGCCGCCGCGGGGCCTTTAATGCGCCGGCGCAAACTCATGCAAGACTCTGTTGCCAGAGTCTTAGTTGCGGCTGCCACGGGCGAGGCGGCCACAACTGAATTTCGGCGCTAGGGCCCGTCGGCATGGCAACCGGGACGCTGCGCACACTGATGACGTCATCGGTGCTGGCGCAGCGCTACCGGTGCAACGCCGATTTAGGGCCCCAGGGAATTTTTAAACTGGCCATAACTCTGGCGCTAGTCCCTCTAGCGCCTCAAAAGCGGCGCTAAGGCAACTGAATTTCTAGGCCAATGGGTGCAAAGACGTATGGCTTATTACAAAATCTAGTAACCCCAGCGAAGCCAGTGGAAAAGAGTTTTGGAGACATAGTGACGATACTACAGGAACATTTAAACCCCACACCGCTGCTGATAGCAGAAAGATTCAAGTTTCACAAACGGAACCAGCATAAGGATGAAAGCAATGCTGAATATTTAACATAACTGCGCAAACTATTGAAACACTGCCAGTTTGGAACGGGACTGGCAGATACCTTAAGGGACAAGTTTGTGTGTGGGCTTCAAAGTGAAGGAACCCAGAAACGGCTTTGATCTGAAAAGGACCTTACGCTGGACAAGGCTTTCAGCATTGCGGTATCATATGAAGCAGCAGCACGGGGCGCTGCAGAGATACAACAGAGACCGCAAGAATATGGCACAAACGAAATGTCATACAGAACAGAGAAGTGCTATCGCTGCGGCAGAACAACACACGACCACAATGATTGCTGGTTCAAAGACAAAGTGTGCAGACAGTGTGGAAAAGTAGGACACATAGCACGAGTCTGCAGGTCAGGAAAGAAAACCAGCAATGAGAAATCTCCAAAAGAAAAGCACAAGAAGGTACATAAGGTGACGGAGAATAGTTCAGATGAACAAAAGAGTGATACCAACTCCGAAAGCAGAGAGCTGAGTTGTCTGAAACTACATAATGTGATCACAACAGAGGATCACCGAACCATTTGGGTCACTCTCAAGATAGCAGGAGTCCAGGTAAAGATGGAATTGGACACAGGATCAGCCCTAACAGTCATAAACTGACGGGACTACGAGTGGCTATTCTCACACATACCCTTGAGAGACACAAAAATTATTTTGAAGACGTACACGGGGCAAAAAGTCTACCCCAAAGGAAAAATAAGGGTGACCATTATATATAACGGTAAAGAAACACCAAAACTAGACCTGTATGTATTGCAAGATGGAGGACCACCATTACTGGGACGTGAATGGATCCGGAAAATACAGCTGGATTGGCATTCCATACAAGCACTGACTGTGGCTGCCAAAAAGGATGACGACGTCACACCTGGGCGACTGTCAAAGATCCTAACCGACGCGCAAGAAGTGTTCCAGCAAGGACTCGGAACACTAAAAGGCATGACAGCAACAATTAAAATCAAAGAAAACGCAAGCCCAAAATTTTTTAAGGCCAGACCGGTACCTTATGCGATCCACCCAGCTGTCGAAGCAGAGCTGGAGAGTTTGGAACGTTCAGGAGTACTGTCCAAGGTAGACTGGAGCGAGTGGGCTACACCCATCGTCCCTGTGATGAAAATGTCGTTGAGCAGCACGACTGGGGAACCAAGGAAGGTTCGCATCTGTGGGGACTTTAAGGTAACAGTGAACCCAATCCTTCACACTGTGCAATATCCACTTCCGCGGATTGAAGATATTTTCGCCACGCTTCACTAAGATTGATCTGGCCCAGGCGTATCTGCAAATGGAGGTAGAAGAAGCATCAAAAAAATACCTCACAATCAACACCCATAAAGGTCTCTACCAATACAACCGGCTGGTATTCGGGGTAGCATCAGCTCCGGCTATTTGGCAAAGGGCAATGGAACAAGTCCTGCAAGGGATCCCAGGGACCCAGTGTTATTTGGACGAAATCCTGGTCACGGGCGAAAATGACAGTGATCACCTCGCCAACCTGGAGCAGGTGCTCACTAGATTGAAGGAATATGGGCTCCGAGCTAACCGTCCCAAATGCCAGTTTTTTAAAAAACAGATCTCGTATTGTGGCCACGTTATCGATAAAGAGGGGTTACATAAGTCCCCAGAAAAGATTGAGGCAGTAGTCAAGGCTCCAGCACCGGAAAACGTGTCACAACTGAGGTCGTTCCTCGGGCTGGTAAACTACTACCATAAGTTCTTGCCAAATTTGTCTACAATACTACACCCACTGAACACCCTACTGCAAACTGGAGTGCCATGGAAGTGGAGTGATGAATGTAAACAAGCTTTCCAGAAGAGCAAAACACTAATCACATCGAAAGAGGTATTGGCCCATTTCAACCCAGCACTACCAATTCGGTTGGCGTGTGATGCGTCACCCTACGGCATTGGAGCGGTGCTGTCGCACAAATTCTCGGACGGCTCAGAGAGGTCAATAGCCTTTGCGTCACGATCACTAACCTCAGCCGAGCGTAACTACGCCCAGATTGACAGGGAGGCCCTCAGCCTAGTGTGGGGAGTGAAAAAGTTCAATCACTATCTGCACGGGCAGAAATTCACCTTGCTGACTGACCACCAGCCTCTTGTCTCCATTTTTAATCCGAAGAAGGGCGTTCCGGTGATGACTGCGCAACGACTACAAAGATGGTCACTCTTTCTAGGGGCGCACCACTATGAGATTGAATATAAGGGCACGAAACAGCATGGAAATGCTGATGGGCTATCACGCCTGCCACTGCCTACTGCGGAGGAAGCACCAGCAGTGGATCATGTCGAAATATTTCATTTGACTATAGTTGAATACTTACCGGTAACTAACACTCGTATAGAAAAGGAGACCCGAAATGACCCGACACTGTCTCGGGTATATGATTTGACGGTGAAGGGATGGCCAGCACATAGCGACTCACTGTTGCCAGCATTCTCGACAAGAAGAGAACAGCTGTCAGTGTGCCGGGGGACCTTGATGTGTGGATCCCGAGTGGTAATTCCACCCAAGTTAAGGGATAGAGTGCTCAATGAGCTTCATGAGGGTCATCTGGGAGGGATAAAAATGAAAAGCCTTGCCAGGGCTTATGTGTGGTGGCCGGGAATCGATAAACAAATTGAGGACCTGACCAAGAGCTGCTCAGGATGCCAGAAAGTCCAAAATGCACCACCACATGCCCCTCTACACCCATGGGAGTGGCCCTCATCTCCATGGCAACGGGTGCATATTGATTTTGCTGGTCCATTCATGGACTCAATGTTTTTAATAGCAGTGGATGCGCACTCGAAATGGCCTGAGGTCATCAAAATGTCCTCCACCACCACGGAGAAAACTATTGCAGTCCTACGGACCATTTTTGCCAGGAACGGCTTGCCAGAACAGATTTGCTCCGATAACGGACCACAGTTTGTGTCCGAAGAGTTCCGGAGGTTTATGAAGAAGAATGGGGTAAGGCATTACACATCCGCCCCGTATCATCCAGCCACAAATGGATTGGCTGAGAGGTTCGTACAAACCTTTAAGAAGGCAATAAAGGCTATGTACAATGACAACATTCCGCTGCAGCATAAGGTGGACAATTTCCTTTTTGCCTACCAGAATGCGACACATGCAGTCACCAACCAGGCCCCGACCATGATGTTCTTTAACCGAAGGTTAAGATCTCGCCTGGATTTGCTCAGACCAATCGTACGAAGAGATGTTGAGAGTAAGCAATTCCAGCACATCCATGAGAAGCCAACAAGGAGCTTCAATGTAGGGCAACCAGTCTTGGTCCGCGACCACCGAACAGAAAAATGGCAGCCAGGAACGATATGCACACGGCAGGGCCCACTAATGTACACAGTGGACATTGGGGAGAACATCGTGAGACGCCATGCTGACCAGATCCTAGAGACCCCATGCCTCGCCCATACGTACCTGGTGAGGAACCCGATGTACAGGTCGCATCTACCCCATAAACAGTAGCATCGGAAGCTGATGACCCAACCGACGACAGGGTGCCAGAATCGCCTCCGCACCAAGAGCGAGACACTCGGGAAAGTCGCTATCCAGAAAGGATCAGAAAGCCTCCCCAAAGACTGAATATATAAATGGACTATTTTCAGCTAACGTTGTATGTTAAAAGTGTTAATTGTAATTAGTTTGATATTTAATTGTTAAATGAGTGTTATGGTACTGTTAATCTAAAAGGGGGGGAATTGTAATGTATATACCTTTAAGGGGGGAACTACTTTTTACAGCTCATGTATACTGTAGTACCGGCAGTGACCACACCTGTATATAGCACTGAGTAGTAATCTGTACAGTTCAGTTCCAGAGTGAGCCACGTTGAGTAAACACCTGTTGTACCATTTCCTGCAGTCTGTGTCTTACTACTGATGGACACAACAGAACTTAAAAACAAAAAGGGGGCAAGCACTTTGCTGGGAGTGTACTATAGGCCCCCAAACAGTCAGGGGAAGATAGAGGAACAGATATGTAGGCAAATCTCAGAGAAATGTGCAAATAATAGGGTAATAATAGTGGGGGATTTCAACTTCCCCAATATTAACTGGGATAGTCAGAGTGTGAAAGGCTTAGAGGGTGCAGAATTCTTAAAGTGCATTCAGGAGAGCTTTTTGAGCCAGCATGTAGAAAGTCCTACAAGAGAGGGGGCGGTACTGGACCTAATTCTAGGGAATGTGGCCGGGCAAGTGGTAGAAGTGTTAGTAGGTGAGCACTTTGGTGACAGTGACCATAATTCGTGAGATTTAAGGTAGTCATGGAAAAGGACAGAGATGGACCGGAAATAAAGGTTCTAAATTGGGGGAAGGCCGATTTTAATATGATATGGCAGGATCTGGCCAAAGTGAACTGGGATCAGCTACTTGTAGGAAAATCCACATCGGAGCAATGGGAGTCTTTCAGAAAGGAAACTGAGAGAGTACAATGGCAACATGTTCCCATAAAGGTCAAGGGTGGGACCAACAAGCCCAGGGAACCTTGGATGTCAAGGGATATACGAGAACGGATTAGGAAAAAAAGGGGGGCTTTTGGCAGATACAAAGGACTAAAGACAGAGGAAGCCCTAGAGGAGTATAAAAAGTGCAGGGGGATATTTAAAAAAGAAATTAGGAGAGCGAGGAGGGGCCATGAAATAACACTGTCGAGCAAAATAAAGGAAAATCTGATGGTGTTTTATAAGTATATTAAGGGCAAGAGGATAACTAGGGAAAGAGTAGGGCCCATTAGGGACCAAAGTGGCAATCTGTGTGTGGAGCCAGAAGATGTAGGTGGGGTTTTAAATGAATTTTTTGCATCTGTGTTCACTATGGAGAAGGACGATGTAGACATAGAAATCGGGCAGGGGGACTGTGATATATTTGAACATATTAGCATCGAGAGGGAGGAGGTACTAGCGGTTTTAGCAGGCTTAAAAGTGGATAAATCCCCAGGCCCGGACGAGATGTATCCCAGGCTGCTGTGTGAGGCAAAGGAAGAGATTGCAGGGGCTCTGACACAAATTTTCAAAACCTCTCTGGCCACAGGGGCTGTGCCAGAGGACTGGAGAACAGCTAACGTAGTACCATTATTCAAGAAGGGTAGTAGGGATAAACCAGGGAATTACAGGCCAGTGAGCCTAACATCAGTGGTAGGGAAATTATTGGAAAAAATTCTGAGGGACAGAATTAGTCTCCACTTGGAGAGGCAAGGATTAATCAGGGATAGTCAGCATGGCTTTGTCAAGGGAAGATCATGTCTGACCAATTTGATTGAATTTTTCGAGGGGGTGACTAGGTGTGTGGATGAGGGTAGTGCAGTGGATGTGGTATACATGGATTTCAGTAAGGCTTTCGATAAAGTCCCGCACAGGAGACTGGTCAAGAAGGTAAGTGCCCATGAGATCCAGGGTGCCTTGGCACATTGGATCCAAAACTTGCTTAGTGGCAGAAGGCAGAGGGTGATGGTCGAAGGTTGTTTTTATGATTGGAAGCCTGTGTCCAGTGGGGTACTGCAGGGATTGGTGCTGGGTCCCTTGCTGTTTGTGGTCTACATTAATGATTTGGATGTGAATGTAAAAGGTATGATCAGTAAGTTCGCAGATGACACGAAAATTGGTGGGGTGGTAAATAGCGAGGAAGGTAGCCTCAGTCTGCAGGACGATATAGATGGGTTGGTCAGATGGGCGGAACAGTGGCTAATGGAATTTATCCCTGAAAAGTGTGAGGTGATGCATTTTGGTGGGACTAACAAGGCAAGGGAATACACAATGAATGGTAAGACCCTAGGAAGGACAAAGGATCAGAGGGACCTTGGTTTGCATGTACATAGATCCCTGAAGGCAGCAGAACAGGTGGATAAGGTGGTTAAAAGGGCATATGGGATACTTGCCTTCATTAGCCGAGGCATAGAATATAAGAGCAGGGAGGTTATGATGGAGCTGTACAAAACGCAGGTTAGGCCACAGCTGGAATACTGTGTGCAGTTCTGGTCACCACACTATAGGAAGGATGTGATTGCTTTGGAGAGGGTGCAGAGGAGATTCACCAGGATGTTACCTGGGCTGGAGCGCTTCAGCTATGAAGAAAGACTGGACAGGCTGGGGTTGTTTTCCTTGGAGCAGAGAAGGCTGAGGGGGGACCTGATTGAGGTGTACAAAATTATGAGGGGCATAGATAGGGTAGATAGAAAGGAACTTTTTCCCTTAGTAGAAGGGTCATTAACAAGGGGGCATAGATTCAAGGTAAGGGGCAGGAGGTTTAGAGGGGATTTGAGGAAGAACTTTTTCACCCAGAGGGTGGTTGGAATCTGGAACTCACTGCCTGAAAGGGTGGTAGAGGCAGGAACCCTCACAACATTCAAGAAGCATTTGGATGAGCACTTGAAATGCCATAGCATACAAGGCTACGGACCAAATGCTGGAAAATGGGATTAGATTAGACAGGGCTTGATGGCCGGCGCGGACGCGATGGGCCGAAGGGCCTCTTTCTGTGCTGTATAACTCTATGACTCTATGACCTCACGACGAGCTCTGACTCCCTCAACAAGAACATGCAGGGATTCCTCATTGAACCGGGAGCTGCCTTCTGTCTCTCTGCAGACATATTGAGCACCAACAGCAGTCAGGAGCAGCAAAAACTACTTCAGATGTAACTGTAATGAACCGCTTAAGTGCACCAGCTGCACACGTGTCAGCAGAGCAGCTGAACAGACCTGCACCTTGTGCTGAGGGCAGGTAACTCACATGTCGGGCTCAATTAGCCCAATAAAACCAAAATTGTGTCTGGAGGCCAACTGCTGCCAGCAGCAGGTCCGGAACACGCCGAGCTCCTTTCCCAATGCCAACCAGCCTCCACGAACAGAATCGCAGCCTTTGTGTCCTCCTCACAATTTGCTTTCCCACCTATCTTTGTATCATCAGCAAATTTGGTTACAGTGCACTCGGTCCCTTCATCCAAGTCATTAATAGAGATTGTAAATAGTTGAGGCCCCAGCACTGATCCCTGTGGCACCCCACTAGTTACAGTTTGCCAACCTGAAAATGACCCATTTATTCCTCTCTGTTTTCTGTTAGTTAGCCAAACCTCTATCCATGTTAATATATTACCCCAACCCCATGTGCTCTTATCTTGTGCAGTAACAAGCGAGAGTCTAAACACCGCCCTTGACATTCAATGGCATTACCATCGCCAAATCCCCTATCATCAACATCCTAAGGGTCACCATTGACCAGAAACTTAACTGGACCAGCCACATAAATACTGTGGCAACAAGAGCAGGTCAGAGGCTGGGTATTTTGCAGCGAGTGTCTCACCTCCTGACTCCCCAAAGCCTTTCCACCATCTACAAGGCACAAATAAGGAGTGTGATGGAATACTCTCCACTTGCCTGGATGAGTGCAGCTCCAACAACACTCAAGAAGCTCGACACCATCCAGAACAAAGCAGACCACTTGATTGGCACCCCATCCACCACCTTAAACATTCACTCACTCCACCACTGGCGTAATGTGGCTGCAGTGTGTATTGTTGAGATACCGCGGCAAACGTGGGAGTCGAGACCAGAGCTAGTAAATCAGAACAGCTTTTTATTTCAGCCTCATGGCAAAACAGGAACTGGAAGAGCCCGCGCCTGACTTAAATACTCCCCAGACAGGAAGTGCTCCCGGCAGCCTGTCCCTGTGGGAAACAAGTTGCTGGAGGAAAGGGCCCCCGGTTGGGGGCGCCTGCTTAAACTGTCCGTACCGCCGTGAGCGGATTGTGTCCAGTGGTGGCGTGTCACCACAGAGCTCCCCCCAGAATCCGCTTAGGAGGAGTGGACGAGTCGTGACGGTGGTCTGATGGTTCTGCCGCAGCGGCTCTGCGTGGTCGCCGGTCTAGTTGTCGGGGCATGGCGGTTCGCCGCCGGCTGTGCTGGCTTGCTGGCGGGACGGCCTCTAATTGGAGGCCGGGCCACGGGGACCTGTTCCCCTGGTTCTGTGTGTGCTGGTTTGAGCCGGTCGATGGAGACTGTCTCGACCCTGTCGCCGAGTCGCAGCTTGAAGACCTTGTCCCCGGTTTGTAGTACTTCGTACGGTCCATCGTACGGGGGTTGCAGGGGTCCGTGGTGCGCGTCGTGTCGCACAAAGACGAAGCGCGCCTGCTGTAAATTTGGCGGAACGTGAGGTGCGAGTTCGCCGTGTCGGTTGACCGGAAGTGGGGCGAACTGCTGAGCGGAAGAGAAAAAGTTGAGCCGCTGCTGGTCGGCTGACCAAGGCGTGGTAGCCTCCGGAAGGAATTCGCCTGGGACGCGCAGCGGTTGTCCATAGACTAACTCCGCTGCCGAGGACTGGAGGTCTTCTTTGACCGCGGTGCGTAGGCCTAGTAGTAGCCACGGTAGGCGGTCAGTCCAGGTACTGTCCTGCAGGCTGGCGCGGAGTGAGGCCTTGAGTGACCGGTGGAAGCGTTCACAAAGCCCGTTGGCCTGCAGGTGGTACGCCGTGGTTCGGTGGAGCATCACACCGAGGTTGCGTGCTGTGGCCGTCCAGAGTTCGGAGGTGAACTGGGCGCCTCTGTCGGAGGTTATGTCGGCCGGTACGCCGAACCTCACTACCCAGGTGTTAACGAACGCCCTGGCGATGTCGGCTGTGGTGGTGGAGGTCAGCGGCACTGCCTCAGGCCAGCGTGTGTAGCGGTCGACCATCGTGAGGAGATAAGTCTGGCCTTGCGATGGCGGCAGGGGCCCGACGATGTCGACGTGTACGTGGTCGAAGCGGCGGCTGGGTACCTCGAAGTCTCCCAGGGGTGCTTTTGTATGCTGTTGTACCTTAGCCCGTTGGCAGGCGAGGCAGGAGGTGGCCCAAGTCCGAACAACTCTGCTGAGGCCGCGCCAGACGAAACGCTGGGAGAGGAGTTTGACGGACGCGCGGGAACCCGGGTGGGAGAGCCCGTGGAGCGCGTCGAAGACGCGGCGGCGCCAGGTTTCAGGGACAACCGGCCTGGGTTGGCTGAGTGTGATGTCGCAAGTATCTGCCGTGGCTTCGGGCCCGTGCACGACCTTGGCTAGGCGTAGCCCTGGCAGGCTGGTAGCCGCCGAGAGGAGGTCTGGGTCCGTGAGCTGGGCCGCTGCTAGTTGCGCGTAGTCGACCGCGAGGTGATTCGCGCAGATGGCGGGACAGGAAAGGCAGTTGGCGACAACGTTGTCTCTACCGGAGACATGTTGGATGTCCGTGGTAAACTCGGACACGGCCGCGAGCTGGCGTTGTTGCCGAGCGGACCAGGGTTCGGTGTGCTTGGCCATCGTGTATGTGAGTGGCTTGTGGTCCACGTACGCGGTGAAGGGGCAGCCTTCCAGGAGGAACCTGAAATGGTGGACCGACAGGTGGAGCGCGAGAAGCTCGCGGTCGAAAGTGGAGTATTTGACCTCCGGGGGGCGCAGTTGGCGGCTGTAGAAGGCAAGTGGCTGCCACGCGCCATTAACCCACTGCTCGAACACGGCCCCGACCGCGTGGTCGGAGGCGTCGGTGGTGAGCGCGACCCGGGCGTTGGCCCTCGGGTGCGCGAGCAGAGTGGTGTCGGCGAGCGCGTTTTTGGTGGCATCGAAGGCAGCTGACGTGTCAGTGGTCCAGGCTATGGCGATCTTGCCGGATTTACCTCGGAGGGAGTCGTATAGGGGCTTCATGAGGGCTGCAGCTCTGGGGATGAACCTGTTGTAGAAGTTCACCATCCCGAGGAACTCCTGGAGGCCCTTGATGGTTGTGGGGCGGGGGAACTGCTGGACGGCCTGCACCTTGTTGGGCAGGGGGACGGCTCCAGCAGGGGTGATGTGGTGACCGAGAAAATCGATCTCGGTTAGGCCGAATTGGCACTTCGCCGGGCTGAGGATGAGCCCGTGTTGGGCTAGGTGCCCGAACAGGACGCGAAGGTGTTCGAGGTGTTCCTGTTTGGAGGAGCTGGCCACGAGAATGTCGTCTAGATAGACGAATAGGAAGTTCAGGTCCCGCAGGACCGAGTCCATAAGGCGCTGGAAAGCCTGGGCTGCATTCTTGAGGCCGAAGGGCATCCTCAGGAACTTGAACAGGCCGAATGGGGTGATGACGGCCGTTTTGGGGATGTCCGCGGGGTGTACGGGGACTTGGTGGTAACCGCGCACCAGGTCGACTTTGGAAAAGACGGTTCGTCCGGCCAGTCGGGCCGAGAAGTCCTGGAGGTGAGGCACCGGGTATCGGTCGGGGGTGGTGGCGTCGTTAAGGCGGCGGTAGTCCCCACAAGGGCGCCAGCCTCCGCCGGGCTTAGGGGCGATGTGGAGGGGCGAGGCCCAGGGGCTGCTGGAGCGGTGGATGATGCCGAGTTGTTCCATGGTGGCGAACTCGGCCCGCGCGATTTCCAGCTTGGCCGGGTTGAGCCTGCGGGCGTGGGCAGAAACTGGAGGGCCGGTGGTGGGGATATAGTGCTCCACCCCGTGTTTGGCGGCTTTGGCCGAAGAGGTCGGGTTGGTGAGGGCGGGAAACTTGGCTAGGAGTGCCGAGTAGTCGTCCACGGCCCTGGCGAGGCAGTAGGTCGTCAGGCCGGCCGAACGGTCCGGGGTAAAGGCGCCAGGGATGGTGGCCATAGTGTTGGCGTCGATGAGGCGGTGCCTCAGAATGTCGACAAGGAGGCCGTGGGCGCGTAGGAAGTCGGCGCTGATGAGTGGGCAGAGGACCTCGGCGGTGAGGAACTCCCAGCGGTAGCGGCGGCCCGCGAGGTCGAGCGTGACCATGCGGGTGCCATATGTGCGGATGTCCGAGCCATTGGCGGCGGCCAGCGTGATACCTCGTGTGCCATGTTGGATTTTGAGGGTGGAGGCGGGGGTGATGCTGTGCTGGGCCCCTGTGTCGCACAGAAATCGGCGGTTGGTTCTGTCGTCAGTGACGTACAGTAGGGGCCCCTTTTGCCCCACGGCCATCGCGGGGGCCGGTGCGGGGGGTGAATTGAAGGTACACGGTGGCGTGCAGCATTGGGCCTGAGTGCCAAAGCGGGTGTGGTAGTAACAGTGGCCCGGAGTGGTAGGGCGGGCGGGCCTGGTGGGCCGGGGAGACCGCGTGGTCGTTGCCGCGAGGTCGGGCGTGACGTCGCGCGCGGACTGTGCAGAGAGCAGCCGGTCGGCCTTTTCCTCTATGTCATTCAGGTCCGTGGAGCCGGACTCCACAATGAGCGGGCGGATGCTGGCGGGAAGCTGCCGAATGAAAAGCGTGCGAAAGAGGGCGCCGGGGGGCTTGTCGTCCACGAGGGACAGCATGTGGGAAAGCAGATCTGATGGTGAAGCGTCACCGAGACCGGGGAGGTCAAGGAGTTGGCAGTGGCACGGGTAAGAGGACATTTGAAATTTTTTAAGGAGCGCAGCCTTCAGATGTTCGTACTTGCCAGTCTGTGGTGGGTCCTGCAGCGCTGCCCAAACTTTGGGGACGGTAGCGTACGTGAGCAAGGAGACGAGGTAGTCGTACTTCGTGGTGTCGCCTGTGATGCCTTTCAGCCGGAATCTGGACTCGGCTTGAATGAACCAGGCTTCGGCCAAGTTTTCCCAAAAGTCTGGTAATTTAACCGTGACTGCGTTTGTATCCGCCATGCTAGCTTAGGATACGTCCTGAGCGTCGGGGTCACCAGGGTTGAGATACCGCGGCAAACGTGGGAGTCGAGACCAGAGCTAGTAAATCAGAACAGCTTTTTATTTCAGCCTCATGGCAAAACAGGAACTGGAAGAGCCCGCGCCTGACTTAAATACTCCCCAGACAGGAAGTGCTCCCGGCAGCCTGTCCCTGTGGGAAACAAGTTGCTGGAGGAAAGGGCCCCCGGTTGGGGGCGTCTGCTTAAACTGTCCGTACCGCCGTGAGCGGATTGTGTCCAGTGGTGGCGTGTCACCACAGTATCATCTATAAGATGCACTGCAGCAACTCGCCAAGGCATCTTCGGCAGCACCTCCCAAACCCGCGACCTCTTCCACCGAGAAAGACAGGACAGCAAGTGCATGGGAACACCACCACCTCAAAGTTCCCCTCCAAGTCACACATCATCCTGACTTAGAAGTATATTGCCGATCCTTCATCGTCGCTGGGTCAAAATCTTGGAACTCCCTCCCTAACAGCACTGTGGGAGCACCTTCGCAACACGGACTGCAGTGGTTTAAGAAGACGGCGCACCACCATTTTCTCAAGGGCAACTAGGGCTGGGCAATAAATGCTGGCCTTGCCAATGACACCCACATCCCATAAAAATGAATTAAAAAAAAGTAACCTTTTATGTGGCACCTTATCGAATGCATTCTGGAAATCCAAATATACTGCATCTACTAGTTCCCCTTTATCCACCCTGCTCGTTACATTCTCAAAGAACTATAGTAAATTTGCCAAACACAATTTCCCTTTCATAAAACCATGTTGACTCTGCTTGATTGTATTATGATTTTCTAAATGTCCTATTATTTCCTTAATAATGGATTCCAGCATTTTCCCAGTGACAGATGTTAGGCTGGCCTATAGTTTCCTGCTTTCTGTCTCCCTCCTTTCTTGAATAGGGCTGTTACATTTGCGGTTTTCCAATCCACTGGGACCTCTCCAGAATCCAGGGAATTTTGGTAGATTACAACCAACACATTCACTATCTCTACAGCCACTTCCTTTAAACCCTAGGATGCATGCCATCAGGTCCAGCGGACTTGTCAACCTTT
The DNA here is from genome assembly GCF_052327205.1 of Somniosus microcephalus. Taxonomy (NCBI): domain Eukaryota; kingdom Metazoa; phylum Chordata; class Chondrichthyes; order Squaliformes; family Somniosidae; genus Somniosus; species Somniosus microcephalus. The sequence continues at coordinate 115,770,419 of NC_140995.1, forward strand.
AGTCCCATTAGTTTGACTAATACTTTTTCTCTAGTGATAGTGATTGTTTTAAGTTCCTCCTTCCCTATAGCCCCTTGATTATCATAGAAACATAGAAGATAGGAGCAGGAGTAGGCCATTCGGCCCCTCAAGCCTGCTCCGCCATTCAATGTAATCATGGCTGATCATCCAAATTCAGTACCCGGTCCCTGCTTTCTCCCCATACCCCTTGATCCCTTTAGCTTTAAGAAATATATCCAACTCCTTCTTGAATATATTTAATGAATTGGCCTCTACTGCCTTCTGTGGTAGAGAATTCCACAGGTTCACCACTCTCTGGGCGAAGAAATTCCTCCTAATTTCTGTCCTAAATGGCCTACCCCTTATCCTTAGAGTGTGACCCCTGGTCTGGACTCACCGACCATCGGGAACATCCTTCCTGCATCTAGTCTGTCCAGTCCTGTCAGAACTTTATAAGTTTCAATGAGATCCCCTCTCATTCTTCTAAACTCCAACGAGTATAAGCCCAATCGACCCAATCTCTCCTCATACGTCATTCCTGCCATCCCAGGTATCAGCCTGCTGAATCTTCGCTGAACTCCTTCCATGGCAAGAACTTCCTTCCTCAGATAAAGTGACCAAAACTGCACACAATACTCAAGATGTGGTCTCACCAAGGCCCTGTACAACTGGAGCAAGACATCCTTGTTCCTGTACTCAAACTCTCTCGCTACGAAGGCCAACATACCATTTGCCTTCTTAACCGCCTGCTGCACCTGCATGCTTACTTTCAGCGACTGGTGCACAAGGACACCCAGGTCTCGTTGCACTTCCCCTTCTCCCAATCTATTGCCATTCAGATAATAATCTGCCTTCCTGTTTTTGCCACCAAAGTGGATAACCTCACATTTATCCACATTATATTGCATCTTCCATGCTTCTGCCCAATCACCCAACCTGTCCAAATCATCCTGGAGTTTCTCGGCATCCTCCTCACAGCACACACGCCCACCCAGCTTTGTGTCATCTGCAAACTTGGAGATATTACATCTAGTTCCCTCGTCCAGATCATTAATATATATTGTGAATAGCTGGGGTTCAAGGACCGATCCCTGCGGTACCCCACTAGTTACTGCCTGCCACTCGGAAAAAGACCCGTTTATTCCAACTCTTTGCTTTCTGTCTGCCAACCAGTTCTCTATCCAAGTCAATACCTTGCCCCCAATCCCATGTGCCTTAACTTTACACGCTAATCTCTTATGCGGGACCTTATCGAAAGCCTTCTGAAAGTCCAAATACACCACATCCACTGGTTCTCCCTTATCTATTTTACCAGTTACATCCTCAAAAAGTTCCAGTAGATTAGTCAAGCACGATTTACCTTTTGTAAATCCATATTGACTTTGTCCGATCCTGTCACTGTTTTCCAAGTGCTCTGCTATTACATCTTTTATAATGGACTCTAGCATTTTCCCCCACTACCAATGTCAGGCTTACCGGTCTGTAATTCCCTGTTTTCTCTCTCCCACCTTTTTTGAATAGTGGGGTAACATTAGCTACCCTCCAATCCATGGGTACTTTTCCAGATTCCATCGAATGTTGGAAGATGATCAGCAATGCATCTACTATTTCTAGGGCCACTTCCTTAAGTACCCTAGGATGTAGATTATCAGGCTCTGGGGATTTATCAGCCTTCAATCCCATCAATTTCCCTAACACCATTTCCCTACAAATACTGATTTCTTTCAGTTCCTCCCTTTCATCAGACCCTATGTTCCCCGACATCTCTGGGAGGTTATTTGTGTCTTCCTTTGTGAAGACAGAACCAAAATATGTATTTAGTTGGTCTGCCATTTCTTTGTTCCCCATTATAAATTCCCCTGATTCTGACTGCAAGGGACCTACGTTTGACTTCACCAATCCTTTTCTCTTCACATATCTATAAAAGCTTTTACAGTCAGTTTTTATGTTCCCTGCAAGCTTACTGTCATATTCTATTCTCCCCTTCTTAATTAATCCCTTTGTCCTCCTTTGTTGAATCCTAAACTGCTCCCAGTCCTCAGGTTTACTGCTTTTTCTGGCCAATTTATATGTCCTCTCCTTGGATCTTATGCTATCCATAATTTCCCTTGTTAGCCACGGTTGAGTCACCTTTTTGTTTTATTTTTATGCCAAACTGGGATGAACAAATTCTGTAGTTCATCCATGCGGTCTTTGAATGCTTGCCATTGCCTATCCACCGTCAACCCTTTGAGTGACATTCCCCAATCATTCCTACCCAACTCGCGCCTCAGACCATCGTAGTTTCCTTTATTTAAATTGAGGACCGTAGTCTCTGAGTCAACTACTTAATTCTCCATCTTAATGAAGAATTCGATCATATTATGATTGCTCCGACCCAAGGGGCCTCGTACAACAAGATTGCTAATTAATCCTTTCTCATTACATAATACCCAGTCTAAGATGGCCTGATCTATGGTTGGTTCCTCAACATATTGGTCGAGGAAACCATCCCCTAAACACTCCAGGAATTCCTCCTCCACAGTATTGTTACTAATTTGGTTAGCCCAATCTATATGTAGATTAAAGTCACCCATGATGACTGCTGTGCTCTTATTGCACGCTTCTCTAATTTCCCTTTTAATGCCATCCCCAACCTCCCCATTACTGTTTGGAGGCCTATATACCACTCCCACTAACGTTTTCTGCCCCTTGGTATTTCTCAGTTCTACCCATACAGATTCCACGTCATCAGAGCTAATATCCTTCCTTACAATTGTGTTAATCCCTTCTTTAGCCAGCAATGCTACCCCACCTCCCTTTCCTTTTTGCCTATCTTTCCTGAATATTGAATACCCCTGGATGTTGAGTTCCCAGCCTTGGCCACCCTGGAGCCATGTTTCCGTAATCCCAATCAAATCATATTCGTTTACCTCTATTTGCGCAGCTAATTCATCCACCTTATTACGAATGCTCCTCGGATTAAGACACAAAGCCTTCAGGCTTGTTTTTTAAACACTCTTAGACCTATTAGAATTATTATTTACTGTGGCCATGTTTGATTTAAACCGTTGGCTTCTCTGACTGCCACTTTTATTTTTCTCCTTCCTATCTTTTGTTTTATCAATTATTATTGGAATGCTTTTAGTGTCTTCTACCGTGAGGACCAATACAAAATATTTGTTCAATGTCTTTGTCATTTCCCTATTATATATTTATATTTATTTATTTATTTCTCCACTGAGAAGAGTTCAGCTTTATCTCTCCTCATAACCAGAGTCCTAAGTCCTAAATCTTCCTTGTTGTTCTTTTCTTTTCTAAATTAATTTCCTTATAAAGGCAAGTTGCTCAAACAGCAAACAATATTCCAAATGGTTTTCCTGTCCCCAAAAAAATCTTCCAGCCCAGTGCCAACCCTACCGCATCCACTTCCCCACCACACGTGATTGCCTCCCTTTCTGTGTAAGTGAACCCTGTAAATGAATCTTATAAATTCAAGTATGATTTTAGTTGCACAATATCTTGTATTGCCCAGAGTCAATCAGAAATTCTTGTTACTGTGACTAATGTACTGAATTGACATTCATATTTTCCTAGACTTCAGACAACAGAAGAATAAACAGTTTATCAGACCTGGGGACTCCTTCATTAAAATAGCAGAAAATCAGTACAGCAAATTTCACTTGATTACAGAAGCTCTGAAATTCTGCTCCACTGGCATGAGTATGGTGAAACGGAACCTTCATCTGCCCATGGTGACCGCTGTAGAACCTAGCTTAAGTTTCTAGGAAAGATCGTTAACATAATTGCGCCAGGAGCCTGTGCCTGTAAAGGTACTTTGGAGGGTCAATGTAATAATGGATGGCTCCTCTGGGAGGTCATGAAGGCTATGTCTCGCCCAGTATCTTTACTCTGTTGTAATTTGTTTTGACCCGTGGTGTACCTCCTATGACATCTGTGCATTTCGTCTGCCATTTCCTCCATCTGGTGGTGCATTATCTGGTAGGAAACAAATAGAACACCCATGATGCTTGCCGCTGAAAACCATGTAATAATGCTCCCACTTACAATGCTATCAATGGATTTTCACAAAGGTTTTATCCTATACATGCCATCCTGAGGAAATCTATACATTTTCTCCACAGTTTCAATTTGCTTGGCCATCACAAGCTGTTAACAACCTTGATTTTTTTTGGCACCCAATGTTTTCCTACATTTCCCTTCAGTCCTTTGCATGAATGAGGAATTAATAGAATTACAAAAAAAGAAATTTATTTGCATTTACTACAGCTTAATTTTTCCCTGAGCACTTTACACATAATGAAAATGTCTTTAACATTTAAGCCAAGAGTAAACTATGGGCCAGTTTATTTGCCATCAGATATCACAGAAATGTTTGTTACCCATTCGCCCACTCCTTCATTAATATGACAAAGGTCACAGAGCTGTATTTTTCTGACATTTTTACTCAAGATTCACCTCCCTGAAGAGAATACGTCAATTGGGTAGATTCCATGACAATGCACATTGTGCAGGCTCCTTTGAAATGAGCAGATGTGCTCTATAGTTAATTATGTTGTGCTCTCCCAATAAAAGGAAGGAGTTATACAGCCAAAATAATAAAATATTTAAATCTGCGATTGACTCCAACAAATGATATAACAATAAAAACACTTCTATCATGTCTCCAATGTCAAATTGAGTGAAAAATGTATAATATGAAACATATAGCTCGTGATATTAGTCTTGAAGTTGAAGGTAAACAGAATCCAACTCTGACCAAACTGGGCCAGCATAAAATGAATTATGCTGTTTGCTATGATGGGAAGCTAATATCCATTTGCAGCACAAAGTGCATTTGAATTTCTATTACTGGCCATTTTAGTATAGGAATGGACAGTACAGACTTGCAGATTGAATAGTCCACAGGAGAATAGGAGGGTATTTTGGTGAAAGGGTGAAAACTGGCACTAAATGGGTGTTGTGGTGTGGTAATAAGATATGCCTGTATGAAAGTCTGGTTTTAGCCCACAATTTGGGGGCTAATTCAATTTGCCATGATTTAAACATGCCTGGAGGCACTAAAATAGACCCTGCAGGTTTAGCACTCAAAAGCTGTTTAGAGCAATTTTAGTGGAACGTTACATGCAGCCTCCACGCATCTACTTTCATTGAAGATGTGGAGTGCGCTGACAAAACACACAATGGACCATTTCAGGATGGCTCAGGGACCGAGGAAGAGGGTGCACAGGTTCTCGGACAGCACTGGAGGTCTTGGTGGAGGATGTCCAGAGGAGGGGGGATGTCCTGTTCCCGCAAGAGAGCCCACCTCGCCCTCCTGTCCCTCTCTCCTGCAGCAGTTGGTGCTGCTCTGCCTGGCCTCATCTCCTCCTCCCATTCCTCCTGCAGGCCAAATGGCTAGCAAGATTCCCATGATCAAGCACTCCCATTCTCCTGGTGACTCCTATAAGATCTCCAATGAGGTGGAGTAGCACAGCATTCATTCTTTTTAGCTGAAGTCTTCAGAGAATTTCCAGGAAAAATGTTGATAGTGTCTTGGTGAAGTCTTGACAATGTGTCCCAGAAAGTCTCCCAATGTGTCTCAAAAGTCCTCTTCAAATGCAGGCAATCTCCAGCAGCAAGTAAACTGTGAAAGCTGAACATGGCTTTAAGTAGCGCTCAAAATCCTCCGCAATGACTTGTTTACTCCTATTCAGCTGGTTGCTGTTAGGAGAGGTCGTTAATTGAAATGCTAGCCACCAAACTGGAGTGCAGCCTCTTTAATGAGCACTAGCAGGCAATTTAATTGTCAACCAGAGCCTTAACTATCCTCTGAGTGGCCGTTCCTAGTGGCACTTCAACTCCTTTACCAAGATGGCTTCTTGCGCTAAGCACAGGCTAAACTGGCGTTACAGCTCAAGACCCCATCCCGGCCACCTCGGAGTGTTTTAATATATGATTTTTCCTACTAGCAACAACTAGAGATGATAGAAATACTAGCAATATCTAATGGCAGAAACCCAACATTGAACTCGTATAAGGTTGACTGTGTGTGTACATACATTGTATAATGTCTAGTTGCGGACATTTTTTTGGAAAAATCTCAAAACATTAGAAGACAAGGTAATGGGAATAAGACTAAAAATCCTGTAAGAAACATAAAACAATGTAAAAAGCTTATCTGACATTTTCTCCCACCCATTCTTTTCTGTCACTTTTATTTTGATAATTTACCATAACAGTACCAAAGCTGATATCCTAGACCACCCTGAAGGGGACCTCCAGAAGTTGGCAGGTTTTTGTAAGCTATATTGCATTATTGCCTTTCTAACATTTGCCAGATTTCAGGCAGCTCAGTAACCATTATGATATTTAGTAATGAGAATCAGAGCTGTTTGCATGTAGCAGCTCCTGTGTGAGGCTGGTAAGAGTCACATCTGAAAGAACTTTGGCAATCCATCCTCTTTAACTACCCAAACAAAAAACAAACGCAGCCCTCACAGATTTTTATGATTACACAACCATGATTTTTATTGCCTTGTTTCAATATAAACAGCAATATAGTGGACCAACCTGAAATGCTTGGAATACAGGCCTGTCCCCACAACCCCCGCCCCCGCACCCCCATAAATTATAAAGGTCATCCAACTCCAAAATATTCCCTTGAGACCCTTGAAGAGTGCAACCAAAAACCAAAGATCTCACTAGTTAAGGTAGCCTGGTCAGCACTGCTGTGGAAGTGGACAGGCCAAGAGAACTGATTCTAGGTAAAAATAAAATATCAAAATTAACTAAAATACAGCAAAATCAAATTCAGTGTGCACTAAAGCAGATGAATTGAGATGTTTGACAGACATATGCATATGTAGGAATGTGATGGAAAAACTGATATGGAAATATTAACTGTGCATATGCATCTATCTGTATTGTATAAAAAGGCTGTGCCCATGTCAATCCATTTAGAGTTGTTACTGAGTTGTGGTAATAACATGACTGGTTGCCAGGGACCAGTCAGTCACATGCAAGCGACTGTCTCTAGGCCTGTGCCTCGCCCCATCCCACCTCAGTCCCTTAACCTTCTTGCTTCCTCCCAGTCGATGCTCTGATCCTGATTCTTTCCCAGTTCTAGGTTCCTCCATTACTTTCAAAGCCCAGAGTTCCACCAGTCTTTTCCAAGCACAGTGCTCCATCCCATTCTGAGCCCTCCACCCCAACGCAAGGCCTATGTACTCTGCTTTCTTGGAGCTCTGCTTGGTGGTTGCCCAAATGACAGAAGGCCTCCTCAATTTGGATATGAGATGGAGCTGCCAGCAACCTCCTCAAACCTCCCATTGGGTAAGAATTGTTTTTGCAGGACCAGCAGGACTTGAGGCCTTCTAGCTGCTGATTTTGGACAGCAGCCAGAAGTCTTGAAGATGACAGTCATTACCACTTCCAGGCCTTTCAGATCTGCAGCATGGTGCACTTTCCTTACCCAATTTTAGGTGCCAGCCCCTTCTTGTGCCAGGGGAATGTCAATAAATATGATAATGACCTAACCTACAAACACAGGTGGGTTGAGACCCATCAGGCAGAGTGCATTCCGGGTGGGCTCTATCTGACTTGTGGTAAAGAAAATTGGGCCTACAAAGTTACTTGCATCTAAGTATACTACAATGTTCATTGAGTCTAGGTGTGCCGAAGGTGTGAATAAAAGTTTCAGCAGCAGTGAGGGTGAAGTAGCGACAAAGGTGAGCAATATTGCAGAGGTGAATGTATTCAGTCTTGGTAGTGGATGAGATGTGGGATTTGAAGCTCAGCTCTGGGTCAACAGAACACTGAGGTTGCATGCAGTCTGGTTCAGCCTAAATGAGCAGATGGAAATGGTGGGGGTGGGGAGTGAAGTCAATCACAATGGTGTAGAGTTTTTGACTGGGGATGAGGACATTGAGATGTAGCTTTTGGATGAATGAGAGGAGGAAGCCAAGGATAAACTTCAAAGGTTACCACGTGGGAGCTACAGGAGAAGATAAAGGGCTACTTTGCAGTTACAGAGGATATCGTTGGTGACTTATGAGCAGAACACCCATATTATTTGTTCTTAAATGAATGCATCATGTTGTATAGGGATGACGCTGCTAATAATTCAAGGAGAGAGTGATTCACCCAAGTTGATATTTCAACAATGGTGAACAAAAACATAAATTAAGTTAGAACTATAAAGTCAGGGAAAAATCTAAAAGTGTATCTGGCAGTACCCACCAATCACTGAAGACATCCAGTGAACCAGTAGATACTTTAACCTGGACTCAAGGATCATCTAAGCATGAACTGTAGCTCAAAACATTGGGAAGCTATCAGAGGAACCATGTTCAGCAGATTCATGTAACCTGCACTTGTGTAATATCTCATTTAAATTTGTTCTAAAATGTTTCTTGTGTATCAGATTAGCACTAAAATCAATAATAGATATATATTTTATATACATTCACTGTATGGTAGTTTTGCTTTTCATTTTTTAAGCATCACATTTTGTTATAAATCTGAATTATAAATGCAAAGGCACACAGATCGAGGAGGCATTTTAATTTTGTGGTCTGTTTTAGCTCATTTTAGTGGTGTGGAAAATGCTTTCTATCAGATGGAAAAGGTGCAGACAGCAGCTTAAACTAGTTTGATTACTTACGGAGGGAAGTTCTCAAATTTCATGACTCACATGTCTTGTAACCAGAATGCTTTATGATTGATGCCATTTTGATTCAAGATCATGGCTTAGAAAGTGGACCACACAGTGCCCGTTTTTTGAGCACTAAACGGCCCTTTAAGCTCCTAATATGGCAATCAAATGCAGGTCAAAAATGTTAACTCTGCAACTATAAATCAAGTGCAGGTGGAATGCCTAGGGTCAAAGATCAACTTTCTGAAATAAATCAGAGTAACTAATGAACACAGGACCCATGTGTTGGAGCTTAGAAATGTACTGGCTAAAAAGAGCCTTGGCAAGAGAAACGTAGTTGCTAGGAGATTTAGAACGCAGGTAGAATAAGAAACTGGAAATAGGATGAGAGAGGCAAAAGTAAGCAAACTGAGAGAGCCTGCTGAAGTAAGAGACTGAAGCAAGAGGGAAAAAACACCTAGAGATAAAGGATTGAGAGATTGTACCCAAAAATTGGTTCCCCCAATTGTTCACCCAAAAGACTAGCACAACGGAGACCAATTTCTCCCCCATCATGTCACAATACATCTCCTAAACCCTAGAATCATAGCACAGAAGGAGACCATTAGGTCCTTTGTGCCTTTGAAAGAGCTATCCAATTAGTCCCACTCCCCTACTCTTTCCCCAAAGCCCTGCAAATTTTTCCCCTTCAAGTATTTCTCCAATTCCCTTCTAAAATATTACTATTAAATCTGCTTCCATCACCTTTTCAGGTAGTGCATTCCAGATCATAACAACTCGCTACATAAAAAAATTCTACTCATCTCACCTCTGGTTCTTTTGTCAGTTACCTTAAATCTGTGTCCTCTGGTTACCGACCCTTCTGTCACTGGAAACAATTTCTCCTTATTTAACCCTTCATGATTCTGAACACCTCTATCAAATCTCCTCTTAAAATTCTCTACTCTAAGGAGAACAAACCCAGCTTCTCTAGTCTCTCCACATAACTGAAGCCCCGCATAGATTGAGTGGACTAGATAGAGTTTAGAAGAATGAGAGGTGATCTCATTGAAACGTATAAAATTCTTAAGGGGCTTGACAGGGTAGATACTGGGAGGATGTTTCCCCTGGCTGGAGAGTCTAGAACTAGTGGTCACAGTCTCAAAATAAGGGGTCAGCCATTTAGGACAGAGATGAGGAGAAATTTCTTCACTCAAAGGGTGGTGAATCTTTGAAATTCTCTACCCCAGAGGGCTATGGATGCTCAATTGTTGAGTATATTCAAGACAGAGATCGATAGATTTTTGGATATTAAGGGAATCAAGGGATATGGGGATAGTGTGGGAAGGTGGAGTTGATGTAGAAAATCAGCCTTGATCTTATTCAATGGTGGAGTAGGCTCGAAGGGCCGAATGGCCTACTCCTGCTCCTATTTCTTATGTTTTTATGTACCTGGTACCATTCCAGTAAATCTCCTGTGCACCCTTTCTAAAGCTCTGAAATACTTCCTAAATTGTGGTGCCCAGAATTGGACACAATACTCCAGCTGGGGCCTAACCAGTGATTTATAAAGGCTTAGCATAACTTCCTTGCTTTTGTACTCTATGCCCCTGGATCCATATGCTTTTTAACAGCCTTCTTCTCAACTTGTCCTGCCACCTTCAAGGATTTGTGTACGTACACCCCAGATCTCTGTTCCTATACCCCCTTTAAAACTGTACCATTTAGTTTATTGTGTGGCGTACCAATCACAGAATGGACACAATCCGCTTTCCAGTCTGTAGACTATAAATCAGGCGTCATGCCTTTAAGAAGGATCGCACCTTTAAGAAACTCAATCTGCAACATAGTTAAGCCCAGAGCGGGGGAGGGGCAGTCGAAGCTGTGCACTGATGAAAGAGAGTTGTACTTTGTGTAGTCTCTGACTCCATTTTGTGTTCAGCATGCAGCCTCAACAATTAAACCTTTTCTGTTGAACCTCTCCGAGTTCAGTATTTTTTGCTAGGAGTACGTAGACTCCTACATTGGTGACCCCGACGCTCAGGACGACTCCTAAGCGTAACCATGGCTGACACAAACGCAGTTTCTGTGAACCTGCCAGAGTTCTGGGAGAACCTGGCCACCGCCTGGTTCCTTCAAGCCGAATCGCAATTCCGACTCCGTGGCATCACCGCCGATGCAACGATGTACGACTACCTCCTCGCCTCCCTGGGCAGCTCCACAATCACGAAAGTCTGGACAACACTACAAAACTCTCCGGAGGAAGGCAAGTACGCACATCTCAAGGCCGCGCTCATTAAAAAATTCACAGCCTCCCAATTTTTGCGCAACTGCCACCTCCTTGACCTCCCGGGCCTCGGTGACTCCACGCCGTCGGACTTGCTCTCACACATGTTTGCTCTGACCGACGAGAAACCGCCCGGCTCCCTCTTCCGCACGCTCTTTATCCGCCAACTACCTCCCAGCATCCGCCCGGCGATCGTGGCGTCCAGCCTCACGGACCTCGACGCCCTGGCCGACGAAGCCGATAAGCTCCTGTCCGCCAGCTCCAACCACGCCGTCACCCCTGACCTGGCCTCCGCAGCGTCGGCGCGCGCTCCACCCTCTATCGCGCGGCCACACAGCTCGGCCACGAGGCCCCCCAGGCCCCCACGTCCCCCAAGCCCTCCGACCCAGGGCTACTGCTACTTCCATACTTGGTTCGGCGCACGGGCACGCCGCTGCAGCCATCCCTGCACGTTTCCAACCGCCCCCACACTGGCCTACACAATGGCCGTGGGGCAAGCAGGCGTGCTGCTGTACGTTATGGACAGTGCCTCCGGACGCCGTTTCCTATGCGACACGGGCGCGCAGCGCAGCATCATCCCCGCGTCTGCCCTCGAGATCCAGCGAGGCGGCCGCGGCCCTGCGCTGGCTGCCGCCAATGGCACTGACATCCGGACGTACGGCACCCGCACCGTCACCATCGACCTCGCAGGCCGCCGCTACCACTGGGAGTTTATCACTGCCAAGGTGCTCTCCCCGCTCCTCGGTGCAGATTTCCTGTGCGCCCACGGCCTGTTGGTCGACATGCCTCGGCGCCGCCTCGTGGACATGAACACCATGTCACCTGTCTCGGGTGCCATGGCCCCCCCCAACCCACCGAAATGGCGTGGCAGTGCCGCGCCCGCTCAACGGACGACTACTCAGCACTCCTGGCTGAGTTCCCAGCCCTCACCAACCCGACCTTCTCCGCGAAGGTTGCTAAGCACGGGGTAGAACACTTCATCCCCACCACAGGCCCACCGGTGTATGCCCACGCCCGCAGGCTGGACCCGGCCAAGCTGGAGATCGCGCGGGCCGAGTTCGCCACAATGGAACAGTTCGGCATCATCCGCCGCTCCAACAGCCCCTGGGCCTCCCCACTCCACATCATCACCAAACCCGGCGGGGGATGGCACCACTGCGGGGACTACCGGCGCCTAAGCAACGCCACCACGCCAGATCGGTACCCCATACCGCACATTCAAGACTTCTCGACTAGACTGGCCGGCCGCTCAGTCTTCTCCAAAGTCGACCTGGTGCGCGGTTACCATCAGGTGCCAGTCCACCCCACGGACGTTCCCAAGACGGCCACAATCACCCCTTTTGGGCTATTCGAGTTCCTCCGAATGCCCTTCGGCCTCAAAAACGCGGCCCAGGCCTTCCAGCGGCTCATGGACTCGGTCCTCCGGGACCTGAAGTTCCTCTTTGTCTACCTGGATGACATCCTGGTAGCTAGTTCCTCCAAGCAGGAACACATTGAGCACCTCCGCACCCTGTTCCAGCGGCTCAGTGAGCACGGGCTCATCATTAGCCCAGCCAAGTGCCAATTCGGCCTCAGCAGGATCGAATTCCTCAGCCACCACATCACGCAGGACAGAGCCATTCCCCTGCCCGCCAAGGTGCAAGCCGTCCAGCAGTTCCCCCGGCCTACCACCATCAAAGGCCTCCAGGAGTTCTTGGGGATGATCAACTTTTACAACCGCTTCATTCCCGGAGCGGCCTCCCTCATGTAGCCCCTATACGAAGCTCTCCGGGGTAAGAAAGACAGAATGGCGATTGAGTGGTTGGCGGACATGTTGACCGCTTTCGACTCGACCAAAAAGGCGCTCGCCGACGCCACCATGCTCGCTCACCCACAGCCCAACGCCAGGGTGGCCCTCACCACGGACGCCTCCGACCACGCGGTCGGCGCCGTGTACGAACAGTGGGTCAACGGGGCCTGGCAACCGCTGGCCTTTTTCAGCCACCAACTGCGCCCCCCGGAGGCCAAATACAGCGCCTTTGACCGCGAGCTCCTCACACTGTACCTGGCAGTCCGCCATTTTAGATTTCTTCTGGAGGGCCGCCCCTTCACCGCGTTTGTCGACCAGAAACCCCTGACATTCGCGATGGCGAAATCTGCGGACCCGTGGTCAGCCAGGCAACAACGCCAGCTCGCCGTGGTGTCGGAATTCACCACGGACATCCGGCACGTCTCCGGTCGAGACAACGTGGTGGCCGACTGCCTATCCCGCCCCGCCGTCCACGGCGCCCACCTGGCAGTGGACTATGCTCAACTGGCAGCGGAGCAACGCACCGACCCCGATCTGCTCTCCGCGCCCACAACCCTCCCAGGGCTGCGACTGACCGACGTCGCCTGCAGCCCGTCCGCCATCACAGTCAAATGCGACACCTCCTTGGTGCAACCCCGCCCCGTAGTCCCGGCGTCCTGGCGAAAACGGGTGTTCGACATCGTCCACGGCCTCTCACACCCCGGCACCCGCGCGTCCATTAGACTGGTGGCCAACCAATTTGTCTGGCGCGGCCTGCGCAAAGATGTGCGCGTCTGGGCCAGATCCTGCATAGCTTGCCAGCGTGCCAAAAGCCCCACTCGAGGAGTTCACCGTGCCAGAAAGAAGGTTTGACCACGTCCACATCGACCTCGTCGGCCCCCTGCCGCCATCACAAGGTCACACGCACCTGCTGACAATCGTGGACCCTACCACCCGCTGGCCTGAGGCCATTCCACTGACGTCCACCACCACCGCCGACATCGCGAGGGCGTTCATCGGTACCTGGGTCGCTCGGTTCGGCGTCCCCTCTGACATGACGTCGGATAGAGGCCCGCAGTTCACCTCTGACCTGTGGGCCGCCATCGCCCGAAACCTCGGGGTGGCCGTTCACCGCACCACGGCTTACCACCCCCAAGCCAATGGACTGTGTGAGCGATTCCACAGGTCCATGAAGGCGTCCCTCTGCGCCAGCCTCGAGGACGAGGCTTGGATCGACCGCCTCCCGTGGGTGCTACTCGGCCTACGCTCCGCGGTCAAGGAAGACCTGCAAGCCTCGGCGGCGGAACTCGTGTATGGACAGCCGCTGCGCGTACCCGGAGAGTTCCTGCCCACCGCCACGACCCCCTGGTCGGCTGACCAGCAACGCCGCGCTTTCGCCAACCGAGCACAACAGTTCGCTCCGGTACCCACCGGCCGGCACGGCGAACCAGCAACCCGCGTACCACCTAGCCTGCACATGGCCAAATTTGTTTTCGTGCGCCATGATGCCCACCGAGGACCTCTACGGCCCCCATATGACGGACCCTACACGGTACTCCAGACGGGGAACAAGTTCTTCCTCCTCGAAGTGGGCGGCAGAACTGACAAGGTGTCGGTCGACCGGCTCAAGCTGGTGCACCTAGAGCCCGATGAACCCGTTCAAGTGGGCCAACCCCCACCGTGGGGCAGACCACCTAAGAGCCCGATGCGTCCGACCGCCCCGCTCCCGACACCAACCGCCAAGAGCCGTTCCGGCCGTGCCATCAAGCCACCACGCCGGTTCGTACACTCCCTACTAGCGGATTCTGGGGGGAGCTGTGTGGTGTACCGATCACAGAAAGGACACAATCCGCTTTCCGGTCCGTAGACTATAAATCAGGCGTCATGCCTTTAAGAAAGATCGCACCTTTAAGAAACTCGATCTGCAACATAGTTAAGCCCAGAGCGGGGGAGGGGCAGTCGAAGCTGTGCACTGATGAAAGAGAGTTGTACTTTGTGTAGTCTCTGACTCCATTTTGTGTTCAGCATGCAGCCTCAACAATTAAACCTTTTCTGTTGAACCTCTCCGAGTTCAGTATTTTTTGCTAGGAGTACGTAGACTCCTACAATATTGCTTCTCCTTATTCTTCCTATGAAAATGCATCACTTCACACTTCTCTGTTAAATTCCATCTGCCATGTATCTGCCCGTTTCATTAGTCTGCCTTATGTCCTCCTGAAGTCTGTTGCTATCCTACTCACTGTCAACTACATTTCTGAGTTTTGTTTTATCTGCAAACTTTGAAATTTACCCTGTATAGCCAAGTCCAAGTCATTAATATGTATCAGAAAGAGCAGTGGTCTTAATACCGACTCCTGGCGGACACCACTGTATTCTTCCCTCCAGCCTGAAAAACAACCGTTCACTACTACTCTTTATCAAATTTTTCACCAGGTATTTGCGTTTACAAAAGCAAAATAATGCGGATGCTGGAAATCTGAAATAAAAAACTGAAAATGCTGGAAATACTCAGCAGGCCAGGCAGCATCTGTGGCGAGAAACAGAGTTAACGTTTCAGGTCGATGACCTTTCGTCAGAACTGGAGTAACACGTTTTAAGCAAGTACAGAGGCAGGGAAAAGGGGGAGGGGAGGAAAGAACAAAAGGGAAGGTGTGTGATAGGGTGAAAGGCAGGAGAGATTAAAAGACAAAAGGGCTGATGGCGCAAGGCGAAAGGAGGTGCTAATGGGACAAGTTAAGAAACAAAAGATGGGTCTAGAGGAGGTATAAATGGGAGTATCAGAATGATCAGCAACAACTGCTGTCCAAAAAAATGTGGGCAGAGGTTATGATCCGAAATTGCTGAACTCAGTGTTGAGTCCGGAAGGCTGTAAAGTGCCTAATCAAAAGATGAGGTGCTATTGCATTTGTTGATACAATGTGGATAATTTTCACCTTGGACAGTAAACTGGTGGGTGATAGTCTCCGCCACAGTACCACCCAGGTGCTGAAAGTTGAAAATGACCCCAGTCAGTCCCTAATCAGTCCCCACTGCCTTCCTCGGCATGTTTAATGGTAAAATCAATGTAATGAATAGGTAGAATTCAAGCTTTGTAAGAGTTAAATAGGATTAACGGTTCACATTTCCATTCCATATAGATGACAGAACAATCTGAATAGAGAAACGTAAAAGTTAGTGATCAATTTCTTGATTAAGGACAGATCCTGTCACAATTAGTTTTAATTGAAATAGTTACAGATACCATTAAGGGATGAACAGGACAATACCACAGGTAACGATTGGGAGATGGCAGAAATATTAAATCATTATTTTGCTTTGGTATTTACCAGGGAGATAGAACAGGTGGCATGACATTGGACGATGAGATGAGTAATGAGATAAGTGCATTTAAAATAGGGGTATTTTAAATAAACTAATCAAACTCAAAGAGGATAAAACCCACGCATTTTAAAAGAATCTAGGGAGGAGATAGCAGAGGCATTACTACACATATTTAATAATTTGTTAGAAAAAGGTGTAGTGCCAGAAGACTGGCAGATAGCTAACGTTATACCGATATTTAAGAAAGAAAGATTTGCACTTATATAGCACCTTTCATGACCACCGGATGACTCAAAGCACTTCACAACCAATGAAGTACTTTTTGAAGTGTAGTCACTGTTGTTTGTGGGAAACGCAGCAGCCAATTTGCACACAGCAAGCTCCCACAAACAGCAATGTGATAATGACCAGATCATCGGTTTTTGTTATGTGGACTGAGGGATAAATATTGGTCAGGACACCGGGGAGAACTCCCCTGCTCTTCTTCGAAATAGTGCCACGGGATCTTTTACGTCCACCTGAGAGAGCAGACAGGGCCTCGGTTTAATGCCTCATCTGAAAGACAGCACCTCCGACAGTGCAGCACTCCCTCAGCACTGCACTGGACTGTCAGTCTAGCTTTATGTGCTCAAGTCCCTGGAGTGGGACTTGAACCTACAACCTTCTGACTCAGTGAGGAGGGGGATTGAACATGTCCAGGGAATTATAGACCAATCAGCTTAACATCGGTGGTAGGAAAAATAATGGAATCCCTACTAAAGGAAAAAATTAGAAGAACATCTAGAAACGAAAAGTATAATAATGAATAGTCAGCATGGATTTCAAAAGGGAAAGTCTTGCTTGACCAACCTTATTGAATTTTTTGAAGAGGTAACAGAGAGAGAGTAGACAAGGGTAATGCAGTAGATGTAAATTATCTAGGTTTTCAAAAGGCCTTCGATAAGGTACCCCATAATAGACTAATGAATAAGATCAGAGAATGCAGAGTCAGGAGACAAGTAGCAGAATGGATTGCTAGCTAGCTTCAAGACAGAAAGCAGCGAGTGGGAGTAAAGGGTAGTTATTCACAGTGGCAGAAGGTGGGTAGTGGTGTTCCACAAGGATCAGTGCTGGGATCAAAGCTGTTCACAATTTACATTAGCGATTTAGACTTTGGAATCAAAAACACAATTTCTAATACTGAGGAGGACTGCAACAAATTACAGGGGGACATTAATAAACTTGCAGAATGAGCACATAATTGGCAAATGAAGTTCAACATAGACAAACGTGAGGTATTACGTTTTGGTAGAAAGAATAAGGAGGTCACTTATCACTTGGAGGCTGGGAGTCTGGGTGGGTAGAGGAACAAAGGGATTTCGGAGTACAAATACACAAATCACTAAAAGCTGCGCCACAGGTTAGCAAGGCCATTAAAAATGCAAACCAAGCACTAGGGTTTATTTCTAGAGGGATAGAATTGAAAAGTAGGGAAGTTATGCTAAACCTGTATCGAACCTTGGTTAGACCACACTTGGAGTACTGCGTGCAGTTCTGGTCGCCATATTATAAAAAGGATATCGAGGCACTGGAGAGGGTGCAGAGAAGATTTACAAGGATGATACCAGAAATGCGAGGGTATACATATCAGGAAAGGATGAACAGGCTTGGTCTCTTTTCTCTTGAAAAAAGATGGTTGAAGGGTGACCTAATAGAGGTCTATAACATTATGAAAGGTTTTGATAGAGTGGATACAGAGAGAATGTTTCCACTTGTGGGGAAGAGCATAACTAGAGGCCATTAATATAAGATAGTCACCAAGAAATCCAATAGGGAATTCAGAAGAAACTTCTTTACCCAAAGAGTGGTGAGAATGTGGAACGCGCTACCACAGGGAGCGGTTGAAGCGAATAGTATAGATGCATTTACGGGGAGGCTGGACAAACATATGAGGGTGAAGGGAATAGAGGGTTATGCTGATAGATTTAGATGAGGAAAGACGGGAGGAGGCTCGAGTGGAGCATAAACGCCAGCATGGACTGTTTGGGCCAAATGGCCTGTTTCTGTGCTGTATGTCCTATGTAATCCTATGTAATTAATATGTCAAAGTTTAGATTATTTCACAGAAGACTATTTACAAAAATCCAAAACAAAATGTTTCTGCTTCACCACTTTTAAAAGATTGCAAATTAAAAAAAAAAAAATTAAATTACGTTCTAAAAGGGTAGATTGCGCTTGTTCATGGAAAATTTTGCAAATGAGTTTGTGCAGAAACTTGAGAAAAAAACAACTTATAACTAGCGCAATATTGAGCGCAATTTGCACCCAGATCGCCAATTGCGCCCAAAGCGGAAACTCTTGGCCCAGATGTTTACTAATGAAGGTAATATTCTCAATGACAACCCTTCTTGGGCAATAGAGTAAGTTAGACCTGGGATGATAAATGTCAGCCAAGTGATATCTGGCTCAGAAAATCAACGGCGTTACCATCAAACCGATGTTTAGGCCACTGAGCCTCATATTGGCAGTCAGAGGTTGCACAGAGAGGCAGTACTAGGTTCAACACAGACAAAATTATTCAACAATAGCAACAGTTAGTGTAAATGATTTGACAGACATAGACATCCTGTGACAAGGGCTAGGAATTTCTACACTTAATATATATAGCACAACTTTCTGCTCAAGCAGCACAAATTTGCATCAAAGTAATTGAGCATGAAGTAAAAATGCTTGTATGTGAATAGCTACAAATCACACTAGAAATAGAAGATTGCAACATGCCTACTTGTTGAGGCACTGATGCTATTGAGAGATTAACAGTGCAAAATAGTTTATTCATTAACAACACAATTCTGCATTATCATTTTAATCAGTCCCAAGCATTACAGCACATGCAATAACTCAAGAACAGCTGTTCTTAATCATTTAGACAGCGCTTACATACTGTAGGCAGTGGTCCAATCTTGACTCATTCTGGGGAATCACATGCATACATGCCAGCATTTGATGCAGACATCAGCATTTTGGGGCCAGCACAGACCATGGCCCTCTTCCCGGCAGCCCCATTGCTACCTGAATCCAGCTGCTAATACACTGGACCAGGTCCCTTTCTCTTCTCAGCACCACTGCTAGTAATAACAGCAGGAACTATGGTCTCTGTGCACTGTAAGGTCCTCCATAGCAGGGAAAACTTTTGTTCTGTGGAATCAGGAGTTTGATGCACTGAGATTGATTCTGTGGCTCTTATGCACTAGTGGCGATGGGCTGCTTCCTGAATGCTGCATTAGCGAAACGTCCTTTTAATGTGTTCTTTATAATTTTATAAATAATGTGAAGTGTGTTAGTGGGCTTTTTTGAAGCTAATGTAAAGTACAAACAAGAATACATTTCACATTGATGCATTTAAGGGGAAGACAGATAAACACATGAATCAGAAAGGAATAGAGGGTTATGCTGATAGGGTTAGATGAAGAGGGGTGGGAGGAGGATCGTGTTGAGCATAAATACCGGCATAGACCAGTCGGGTTGAATGGCCTGTTTCTGTGCTGTACATTCTATGTAAATTCTATGTAATTCTATCTAAAAAGACTGAGAGAACTAGAAACGTGGGTGCCTAGTTGGTCTATAGATGTAAAAACAGTGCAAGAAGTGTGTTTATCTATTTTCTGTTGCAGATGGATATGTGAGTTGATCAAATTATGTCTCCCCCACTCACAATCCATCCAATGCTAAATCAGAAGCCTAGAATTAACAAAGTGGCAGACAAATTCAAAGTCCAGCCACACAGTTCTGAGATATTCTGCTCTGAACCAACTTTATCTCTCCTCTGAGGGAAGAGTTGAGGATTTGCAGGAATTTGTAAAATACAAGTTCAGGACTTTTCTCAGGGAGCAAAGAGTGATCACTATCTTCATCACTAGAAGTCACAGCTGAACCCCTTGCCGAAGGTTAAGGGGTTGAATTTCCATGGGGATTGTCCTGATCGACCGCTGTAACTTTGCCGGTAGATCCACAGGAACCCCAGAGAAATGGCATACTTACCGATTACACTGATTCTTGAAGTTTTTATTGTTATTTTCTGGTTAGAGAGCTTGAAAGGTATTCATTTTTAGGATAGTGTAGAGTTATTACACAGGACCTTTACATACTTTATATACGACATAAAGAGGGAGTCACATGAGGGCAGTCTCAATGACATAAGGACAATCAAAATGTGTGTGATCCCCCGAACCAATGAAAATTGGACAAGCTCCTATTGTGTGAGGGATATTATCATTTGAAGATGAGATAGGTAATCCCACTTTTCCACCTCCAGCCCCAGAGCCAGATAAAAGAACAAAAGAACATAAGAAATAGGAGCAGGAGTAGGCCATTTGGCCCTTTGAGCCTGCTCCGCTATTCATCAAGATCATAACTGACCTTCTACCTCAACTTCACCTTCCTGCACTATCCCCAATATGTCTCACTGAGGTATATTACATCCATAATGAATATAATTAAAACATATACATTATCAAGTACAATACATAGAGAAACAAATGGAAATATTGAGTAGCAGAATGGTGTGAAGCATCCAAAAAAAAAAGAATATTCATTACACATTGCATTGTATGGTTTTGGCACTGGACTAGCAACCAAGAGGTCATGAGTTCAAAAAACAATGTGGCAAGTTGTAAAATTGAATTACAAGTCTGGTAATTTACGGCATGGCACTCGGAAAAATGACCATGAAAGCTGCTGGATTGTTGTAAAAACTCAGCTAGTTCACTGATGTCCTTCAGGACAGGGAACCTGCCTGGACTGGTTTATATGTGACTCCAGTCCCACACTGCTTGGTTGATTCTTAATGCCCTCAGGGCTGTTGTGCATTTACAGCATTTTCTCTTTTTATTTATGAAATTGCCAAATAATGTCGAGTCACATGACTCAAACAGATGTTGAACTCAGGTGTTGTGCAGATTCCATTCAACGCTGGTTTATGTGCCAGGTCCAGGCTTGTATTCCACTTATAGCATGCATTTTTATAACATCTGTGGGGCTGAAAATCTCAAACTCCTCTGGCGCACTCCCATGGTAAGGGCCTGAAATTAGACCATGACCCAGACACATCAGGCCTTGGCCTGATGTCCAGGATGTCACGGATCTTGTACCTGCCCTTACAAGGCCAGTGGTTGGAGGAGGGGTTCTGGTGTCTCACATTGTTGTAAGTTCCCACGTCCCCAGGTCCCAGAGGGGCCCAGCATATCATCGGTGTAGGTACAGGCATACTAGGCTGCCTGGGACACACCTAAATCCCTCTAAGACTTCAATTTTTTTGCAGTGTATTTTGGCCATCTTATGAACAGGCCACTGGATAGCATAGTTTCCATTTCTGGAGGGACCCTAGCACCCCTCCAGAGCAGGCTGACTTTGGCTAGAATTCCTGGGCTTCTGGGGCAGGTGGGCACATGCCAGGATTATGTAAATGAGGTGACCTCCCCCCAGCCTCGCAAATTCAGCCCCAGTGGTTTCCAGAGAGTGCACACTGCACTTATGTTGGAATGCAGTCACGCCCCCCGCCACCCCACCCCACCCCCCCCACAGTGTATGTATATCAAATATTAGTTCAATTGAGTTTTAGTAAAAAATGTGGGCTATGCCAGAGTTTTAATGGGACATCAGGGCTCAGGCTGTACTTAGGTAGAAAAATAAACAAGTTGTAGCTCGGGCAGATATTGTTTGCTTTACAAAGGCCAATTTTCATTGGAAATAGGGACGGAGACCTGTGACAACTGAGCCTTGCTCACCTTGGATGGTATTGGTGCTGAACCGAAATCTGTCAACTTATGGTGTATGGCTCCTGGTCATCCAGGATTTCTGGGATTTTGCCTGGGCGAGGGGGGAATGGCTGTGCCTACAATAAGTTACCGACTAAAAGCAGTCATCTAAATGAGGCAGGATGGGGCATTTGCTGAAAGGGCAACCATGTTGATGGGTGCCCAGAAGAAGGTCCAAGCCCCTACACCGAGCCCCTCTCTGATTGGAGGATTAGAGAGGGGCAGACAGGAATCACACATGACCCAGAAGGCAAGTCCCTTTTCGTTTTCACAGGTACATCGGACCGGGGATTAGTGCTAGAGGCTATTTGCTGATGTTTCTAAACAGCAGCCAGTAAGGCCCCAAACACAGGCCTCTCTGGCCTGCAGCAGCGGTGGATCTTCCTCCCTTTTTCTAGGCTGTAGGTCAGCGGTGGGCAAAATACGGCCCGCGGACTGTGTCTGACCCGCCAATTGATTCAATCCGGTCCGTGCAGTGGATCTGAATGGAATGCCTAAATCTCGCAATTTCATTTTTGCAAAATGCGCAAATCGGGGGCGGAGGAGTGGGTGCCGAGATTTAGGCAGGTTGAGGTTTCTGAGAGTTGTGGTAAGAACCAGTGAAATAAGTGGATGATGGCAAAGTGTTTTATGGGAAGTTTAAGCCGCTCATAAAAGTGTGTCCTATTATTATTTGTGCTAGGGACACACGCAGAGTGTGACGTGCACTGTACACAAGACAAGACGGTTTATATACTAGTTGATCTCTGGTGGTGTTGTCCATGAGAAGGCAGAAGTGTTTAATAAGGAATTGAATCTCCTGTGCTATTAGTCTCAGTAAGCGAGAGGATGGAATATTTGGGACGAGAAGGCTGGGTTCGTAAGAATTCAGTTATGCATCCCCTCCCTTCACCTCACCTCAAATCGGCGTATTTTTTTCTGAAACAATTCCGAGATTTAGGCATTTCCAGATTCAGGAAGTAAGTCAAGGACCTCTTCTCTGCGAAATAGTCTGATTCAGGCAGTTCTCACAAGCCAGGTATGACCTTGAATTATTGCAGACAGACAACAAAAGACGAGGAGCTAAAAAATGGATCATCATATGGATAATGGAGATGTGTCAGACTGCCTGGGGTTACCTGTAGTAGTCAATGTAGTAGTCGAGTTATCATTGTATCCAGCTGAAGCTACAACAACAAAAACTTGTATTTATATAGCACTTTTTACGTAGTAAAACGTCCCAAGGCACGTGTGAATAACAACAGCGTCTCTCTGGGTACAGTATTTGTGCACGATTTGGGCCTTGCTGAGGTTCATTACATTTTGGGTAAACCTGTATCATGTTCGTTAGCATGTTAATAAGTGTTGTTATTTTTATTAAGTGTGAAAACCACATGAAGGGTTCTTTACATAATAACTGCCATAACAAATTTTAATGGTAGCTGTTGTTAACACAATTCATTTTGTGTGTGCGGCCCTCAGCAGCTCACCAAAACTTGTTAAGCGACCCTCCAGCCCAAATAATTGCCCACCCCTGCTCTAGGTCCTGCGGGAGGTGGACCTCCGTCAGGGGAGCATCTGAGCTATGCAAATGACCTGAAACCGTAAATCTTTACTGACCAGTGTTAGGCACAGGGCCTGGAGGAAAATTTGCCCTATAATGTCTGGGAGCATCCACAGTTGCTGACACAGAAATAAAGAAGCAGGTTGAGAGAGAGAGACAGACAAATTAATTAGGGAGAACGAGATCAATAAGAAATGTGAAGAACAGAAAAGACATCTCAACAGCAGGGAAAGGAATGCCAGATTAGAAGGAGAAGAAGAGGTGAGTGAGATATTGGTCAGAAAAGAACGGCTGGCAAAATAGGCAATACAGATACATATTTGTTTGAACAAAATGAGAGGAAATGGAGGTAAAGGCAGAAATGCCATTTCGGTACGTTAGTTGTACATTTGTACTGACATTTTCTATTTGTTTCCCTTCATTTATGTTCCCTGGATCAGGATGAAACATAGGTTTCATATTTTGTAGAGCGCCATTTCTACTTTAAGCAAATAATCAGAAAAAAAACCCTGCGATATTAGTGCTGGTAACTTCTTTAATTAGGGCTTAGCATATCAATCCAGCTGTGGAGTGTGCATATTTTAGTGCTGATGAGCAGAGCAAGGTGTAGACAGGCCTCCTTCACAGATGAGGACATATGGAAACCACAAATAAAAAGCAACGTGCTGCGAATGCCAGAGATCTAAAACAAAAACAGACAAGACTGGAAACACCCAGCAGGCCCGTCAGCATCTGTAAAGAGAACATATAAATCAATATGTGTGTGTGTCCAGACAGTCACCTGTTTTCACACATATCACAGGTGCTGAGGTGAGCATAACTGTACAGACTTCCTCTTAGGATTGCCAACCCTGCAGGATTGTCCTGAAGTCTCCAGGAATTACAGATTGATCTCCTGGGCACAGCTTCCAGCAACACTGGAGAAAAATCGTAGGGGCGTTAAAAAAATGTTTTTTTTTCCCCATTTACTTTGAACACTTTTATTTATTAGTTATAAAACTATTGGAGGTCAAGAATCATCCATTCAGGTAACAAAGTGTTGGATTTTGTGAATGGAGATGAGCTGGAGGCGGGACTGCTGCTTGTCAGATCTAAGTCCCGCCTCCATCATCTTCTGGCCAACCAGCAGGATTTTCCCGATTGACCTTGTTAAGCCCGCCCTGCGGGCTCAGCAGGCCAATTAGGGGGAAGTCACTGACAGAGCACGTCAACGTCTGACGTGCCATCTGTCAAGATTTCTTGAAAGAAGAAATGTCAGCATTTGACAGCTCTGTGAAGCTGTACAAACACTGACATTCTGTGTAGTTTGATGAGCCCTTGTGTTCAGGACTCATCAAACCTTTCTACTTTGTAGATTTCAGATGACTGTTGGTTCAGAGGATCCAACAGCCAGTCTGTGAAATCTACAAGGGAGATGTCGGGACTCCCAATCCAAAGCGGATGAAGGCTGTAGGCAGAAACAAAGGTAAGTGAACATTTTTTAACAATTTACACTCACCTTACATATTTACCACTCCACACTTGCACCCATCACTCATCTCTACACCTCACTTTCAGACCCCTCCGACCCCCGCAGACCTCCTACTCGACTCCTCCAACCTGGCGGGGTTCAGCGAGGTCGGGAAGCCTGCAGTTGAAAAGGTAAAATGGGACTAATCCCCTTTTTCTGCCTGTTAACTACCTGTTAATAGGCAGTTAAAAGGATTTAATCCCTTTCCCACCTCGAGGAGACAGGACCCGGGTCAGGACGGCTTCCCGCCTCCTGGCAAAAGGGCACGGAGGCGGGATGGGGGCGGGTTTGCCAGCCGCCCCCACTTTCTGCAACTTTACCGGAAGTCCCGCCTCCGTACCTGCCTCCTCGGGGCTGGCAAAATCCAGCCCAAAGAGTCTGTTCGCTTTCCATTTGGCATGGGAAAGCAGGGTTTGTGATAATGGACGTGTCGGGTGACCAATGGCAGTAGGAACATAAGAGGGCCATTCAGCCCCTCGAGCCTGTTCCACCATTCAATGAGATCATGGCTGATCTGTGACCTAACTCCAAATACCCACCTTTGGCCCATATCTCTTAATACCCTTGGTTAACAAATAGCTACCAATCTCCGATTAAAATTAACAATTGATCTAGCATCAATTGTCGTTTGTGTGGAAGGGAGTTCCAAACGTCTACCACCCTTTGTGTGTAGAAGTGATTCCTAATTTTACTCCTGAAAGGTCTGGCTCTAATTTTTAGACTATGCTCCCTAGTCCTAGACTCCCCAACCAGCGGAAATAGTTTCTCTCTATCTACCCTATCTGTTCCCCTTAATATCCTGAAAATTTTGATCAGATCACCCCATAACCTTCTAAATTCTAGGGAATACAACCCTAATTTGTGTAATCTCTCCTCATAACTTAACCCTTGAAGTCCGGGTTTCATTCTGGTAAACCTACGCTGCACTCCCTCCAAGGCCAATATATCCTTCCTAAGGTGTGGTGTCCAGAATTGCTCACAGTACTCCAGGTGTGGTCTAACCAGGGTTTTGTACAGTTGCAGCATAACTTATACCCGCTTGTACTCTAGTCCTCTAGATATAAAGGCCAGCATTCCATTCGCCTGTTTGATTATTTTCTGTACCTGTTCATGACATTTTAGTGATCTACGTACCTTTGGACATCCACTGTTTTTAGCTTTTCATCATTTAAAAAGTACCCTGTTCTATCCTTTTTAGGTCCAAAGTGGGTGACCTCACATTTGCTTACATTGAAAGTCATTTGCCACAGTTTTGGCTTTCATCTACACTGCCTACAATGCCGCCTAGCTTTGTGCCATCGACAAATTTGTATATATGCATTTCTACATCATCGTCTAAGTCATTAATAAATATTATGACTAGTAGAGTGGTGGCAGGGCAGTTGGAGGCAGTCAGGTCATGTGATGATACCTCCAGGAATATGTCCAACCAGAGTTGGCAACCTTACTTCCTCTTCCCAGGTTTGTGCCCTTCCTGTAAACATAAGGAGATAGTTACAGTGACCACATCCTCTGTGTTTCACAGCAAGGCACGGACACGGCTTTAAACTTGATGACAGTGAAAATCATTGCCACAATGAATGTATGCGCATATCAGAACGGAAGAAGGACCCACTCAAAAATATAAGGAGATAATTAGATGTCCGAAATAACAACAGAAAATGCTGGAAAAACTCAGCAGGTCTTTGAAGAAGTTTTGAAGAAGGGTTCGACCCGAAACGTCAACTCAAATTTCTCTCCATGGATGTTGCCTGACCTGCTGAGTTTTTCCAGCATTTTCTGTTGTTATTTCGGATTTCCAACATCTGCAGTATTTTGCTATCGTAATTAGATGTCCAGCTGCTCAGGATTCGGGGAGTGCTGAAGTTTGTCGAGATGGCAATGTTCCTGGTCTATGCAAATATAATCGCATACACACATTTACAAACCTGGGAAGAGGAAGTTAGTACAAATATGCTCACCACAGCGGTACAGGTTGAGCGTCCAGAATCCGGCGACGTCGGGACCGAGTCCGAGCCGGTCTGTGTGTTTTCCGGACTTCGGATCGCGTTCCTGATGTCCGAAATTCGGAGATATCGCAACCTGGGCTCGGGCGTTTCCGGACTTCGGACATCAGAAACACGTTCCGAGTCCGACAATGCCTGGGCCGCTCCGCATAGCGCGGACGCGTTTCTCCGCCCCGCCCCTTTTGTTAAAGGGCAGGGACGTTGCGAGCGCTGCAGAGCATCCGATGGCCCACACTAGGTCACCAGGGCGGCGTGGTGCCGTGGCCGCAGCCTGACGGAAACACTTAGTGCAGATTAAGGAGGATAAAACACAACACTGAAGCTTTATTGCATCACTCGCATTTTTCATAGGATTTTTCAAAAAAAGACAACAAAAGTTAATGGCTTTTTGAAGTACAGGTTGAGCGTTCAAAATCCGAGTTACGGATTCCGGAACATTTTACTGATTCCGGACGACCCTGTCAACTATCCCGGATTCCAGAACTCCGGAATTTGGACGCTCACTCTATGTGTGAAAACAGTTGGCTGTCTGAACATACACATACTTCAGGGGATATTAGTGAGTTTGATGAGACAACACTGGGTAAGCCATTGATCATGGGTGAGGAAGGTGCTCAGGGGGTGGATAAAGAAGGGCTGTCTGTTACAGTGTAGGCATACAACTTGGCCCAGGCCCTGCTGAGTCACCTTATGGTTCCAACCTCATTGGGGCACTGATGAAATGAAATATATTTCACAAGCTTGAACTGATGAGCAAGTCACTAACCTCATTCCATAAGATGACACAAACTGGTCTGGATGGAATTACAGATTCTACTTTCCAGTTGGGAATTTTGTGCAACAAGAGTTCTTTGCTACACAGACTGCTATTGAGCAACATGGCATTAGTAGTAATCTGCAGAGGGAAAAAACCTCAGGCATGCAAGCAACAAGTACAGTGGATCAAATGATGATGGGGAGGTTTACCGTCCAAGATGCAATCATAGTCAGTTTGGAGACACATTAGAGACAGTAATCAGTGAGGGATTCAGAAAACTTGCAGCAGAGCAACAGTCTGCATATGTAGAGCAGTGGCCACTGTCAAGTCTCCAGTAATGGCCGGCATACACAAGCACAGCAATGGGCAGCTGCCTCCTGTTTCTCGCCAGCACTTGCCCCTGGCAAGTGACAAAACGAACACCACAATGCATTACAGTCCCCCCCAGCCAATTAAGACAGGCTCTTCCTGCATAAAGGCAGGACAATGTGAGCCTGTAACAAGTAGGAGTAGACAGTCACAAGCAACTCCTCAGGAGGTCGCTTGAAAGCTTCCACACCTGCAACTTTCAATACCTTAGAAGTAGTGCGGTGGAAAGAATACCTGCATTGGTACATGAAGGACAAGCTGACAATAAACATATTGCGCACATACACTCATTCATAAAACAAATTTTCAAAGCCATAACGATTGTAGCCTGTACTTAATGCAAAATTAAGAGGATAAAATTGGTTTGAACATTACAATAGAAAAAAGCATTTAGGGGTTGAATTTCCACAGAAATTCTCCCAATTGTCCTCCAAATATGGTGTTTACACCATTTCTCAGGGTTCTGTAGATCTTCTGTTGAACTTATGGCGGACAATTACCAGAACCCCAATGGGAATTATTGGCATTAGTTTTGTGCCAAAAAAGTAGCTGGGCAACTGCAATTAAAATTAATTTAAAAAGTTAATTCGGTGCTTCTGTTTGCATAAAGCACCAGACGTGTGCAGTCACAGAATCACAGAAACCCCACAGTGCAGATAGAGGCCATTTCGGCCCATCGAGCCTGCACCGACACATATCCCACCCGATCCCCGTAACCTCTACATCAACACATATCCCACCCTATCCCCGTAACCCCACGTATTTAATCCCCCTAACACTAGGTCAATTTATCATAGCCAATCAACCTAACCCGCACATCTTTGGACTGTGGGAGGAAACCGGAGCACCCGGAGGAAACCCACGCAAACACGGGGAGAATGTGCAAACTCCACACAGACAGTCACCCGAGGCCGGATTTGAACCCGGGTCCCTGGCGCTGTGAGGCAACAGTGCTAACCACTATGCCACCGTGCTGCCCTCGAGAAAAAAATGGTTGAAGTGCCTGTCACATGTGCCAGTTCAAGCACTGGCTAATAAGCGCCAGAGGCACCCTTCATTTTTATCGTGAGGCAGTTTTAAGAGTATGAGCAAAAGTTAGCACCCACTCTGTTAATGTTAACTCACAAAATCACTACAGCTTAGCTCACAATTGTTGCATTAGCTAGATTCATACCAAATAAAACTACTAGAATAGAAGAGGCTGTCTGTTCCCCTCTGCATCACACACTAAAAGGACTGAAAGGCAATTAACGCAAAAATGGGGAGTTAAAAAATACCTTGTTAGGGGCTTGTAATTTTGTTAGTTAGCATTAGCAGAGTGGCCACTAACTTTTGCTTATATTCATAGATTGTCTGCAGGGTACTGTAGGGTGCAGTACAAAGGAAAATTTAGTTTCAGGACTCCCAGTGAGACCCACTGTTAGTTAATGAAAAGCAATGCAAGATTTATAAATACAGGTCGAGATTCCAAAATCCGGAGTTCTGGAATCCGGAATATTATCGAACTGATCCTATTGCCAGAAGGAAACACACGAGCACCTACTACTTTGCAATGAACTAGAAGCCTGGAGGGGGACCTAAGGGAGAAAATTATATACAGGATGAAAGTGTGGGAGCTGGCAGCTGATGGAATTTAGAGACATTGCCACATAGAGAGTGCTGCACGCATATGAATAAAAAGTATGAAAATAGTTGAATTGTATTCTTTTGTGCATGTTTGCAGTCTAACCTTTGGAGGAAAATATATAGGAGAAACAAAAGCTAGAGAAAGCACAGGAAAAGTTTGATAACAGTGTGGGAGAGCTGCATTTGCAAATAGCAGAACACAGAGATTGAAATTGGTTGCAAATAGCACCAGTAGAAAATTGACCATTGATTTCTGGTCCACACACATGGTTAGAAACATCAATAATCTCTCACAGATGCAGCACCTCAAGTTTATTTGCATGTAAAAGTGAGGAATTATTAATATTATAGAATTTAATTTCTTGTATGTGACCTGAGGTTTTGATTAGTTACAAACATGTTCACTTAAAAATTTGCTTCTTTGAAATATTACAAAGAACGGCAAAGTATAAAAATGGATACTGCTCTTTTTAATTTTACTCTTTTTGCCCTGATGTAAAATTTTAAGTTGAATGTTTATTTGATGTGTAAATTATTTCCCATTATTACGGGCTGAGTGAGAGGCCAGCTAAATATGATGTTTCCTAGACCTAACTAAAATGAAAATCATTGGTACTATTAAGTATACATGTCAGAAATATGTAAACGCCAAAGAATAAGCTATTTCCTGGAATGGTGTTCATCATATTTATTTGTAAATTATAGACAGCAATAACATTGTTTGCCTTGTTAGTGGTAGTTTCCTTTTTAATGTCACGGGTGACATGACACTTCATTTGTCAACTTTAATGGTGTTTGACACAGCACTTCCTTCTGCCTTCATCGGCTGGGCAGGCTGCAAAGTAAGTGAGCACATTCACATTTACAAAGAATTATGCAACTGTGTCTGATTTTTTATTTCATCATTTTTTTCTTCATAACAGATATTTTAGGAATGACTTTTGATGTAGCACAATTTTCCCAAAGGAGCAATTCTCAACCTTTGGACTTTCCCAGACAAGCTGAGTTTGGTGTTGTTGCACATACTGTTAAAGCCTCCGTTTCCACACTCACTTCCAGTATGCTCAATTATGAAGAAAATTGCTGCCACATTTGTTGTTGCAAAAGAATTCACACATAACCCCTACACCCCTAGCTGACCGACATTGTCTCCCGGTCCACCATCGCCTCAATTAAAAATTCTCATCCTTGTGTTCAAGTACTGCCATGGCCTCACCGCTCCCTATTTCTGTAACCTCCTCTAGCCCTATAATCTTCCAAGAACTCTTCATTCCTCCAACTCTCACCTCTTGTGCAACCCCCATTTCCTTTTCCTCACTATTGGCGACCGTGCCTTCAGCCATCTGGTAAGCTCTGGAATTCCCCCCTAAACTTCTCTGCCGCTCCACCTCTCTCTCTCCTTCTTTGAGACGCTCCTTAAAACCTACCTCTTTGACCAAGCTTTTGGTCACCTGTCCTAATAGCTCCTTCTTTGGCTTGGTGCCAATTTTTGTCTGACTATATGCCCCTGTGAAGTACCTTGGGATGTTTTACTATGTTAAAGGTGCTATATAAATGCAAGCTTGATTGTAAAAATTAAGCACAATTTCCAGTTGAAATGTTGAGAAGTTCATAACTTAAACTTTCCCTTAGCTTACCCAAAGTAAAAAATATGTAGTTCTATGTAAACTGCCTTCCAGGATATGTTGACATTTTTCCTTCTATCTGTAAGTTCTCTCACTTGGTTGAAAAATAGTAAATGCCAATAAATAATATGATAGGTAGCATTGCTTTCAGATGATGTTTATGTAACTCGAGACAGATTTTACTTTACCTA
Organism: Somniosus microcephalus; assembly: GCF_052327205.1. NCBI lineage: Eukaryota > Metazoa > Chordata > Chondrichthyes > Squaliformes > Somniosidae > Somniosus > Somniosus microcephalus. Next base: position 115,801,831 of record NC_140995.1, read on the forward strand.
CAGTATAAGTGGAATAGTAGCATCAATCATGCCTGTCTTCCCTATGTCTCAATCACCTTTCTGTAGCAAATCCTTTTAGTATTTAGATGTCCAATGTTCTTCCTTTTTCAGGTGATGCAACATATCACTATCTGAGCCATTTTAGTTTGCAAGCATTTTTCTCCAGCTGCCAAACATAGGGGATTACATAAATTAGTAGCAATCTAAGAGGGGACAACACCACTTGCTTTAAGAAAAGACAATCCTGGTTGTCTTGGGTATAGATCCAATGGCTACAGTCATTTCTAATACAGATCAGGTGGACATGACATCAGAAGATGTGATTAGAAATGAGATAACCGCATTTAAAATAAAAAGAGGAGAAATCTATATATATAAAAGAGTTTGTCTCTCTGTCTGTTTGTCTGTTTGTCTGTCTGTTTGTCTGTTTGTCTGTCCGGCTATACAATCAAAAGTTATAGAGCGTACCTACACATATGTTATATCAAAAGAAAGCTTATCATTAGGGGAGTCTAATAGGCATATTTACTTTTTGGTCAGATAAAAATTGTTCAGACAGTATATAAAAAAGGTTCAAAAAACAGCAAAATTCCGCTCATTAGCGTTGAGTGACGTGATGGTTGACCAATCGTACAGGGGATAGTATTGAGTGACGTGATGGTTGACCAATCGGTGCATCACGGGGGGTGGTGGTTCATTGTGTGTGTGGGCGGGCCATCCTACAGGGGATAGCGTTGAGTGACGTGATGGTTGACCAATCCTACAGTTGAGTGACCTGATGATTGACCAATCGGTGCGTCACGGGGGGCGAGTCATTGCGTGTGTGGGCGGGCCTAATCCTTCTGAGCTGAGGTGAGTGGCCGCCATCTTGATTCCTAACTATTGATTTATTGTTCCCACTTTCTGTGTGTTTATTTTGAAATATAGATTTCCAACAAAAAAAAAGTTGCTTTTAAAAGAAAAAAAAATCCTTTTGCAAAGGGGACTCGGGTTTTCCCCCCTTCGGCGGTGGATGAGCTGCCTGCAGGCCTCAGGCCTCGAAGTCTCGGCCTCTCCTTGCCAGCCACGCCCGAACTAGGCACCGCCCGTCCCGCTGGGCCCGATTCCAAACCAGTGGTCCGCGGTCGCCGCCATCTTGGTAAAGATTGGCGTGGCGGGACTGAGCTGAGCGTTGCCATCGCTGCCATCTTGGTAAAGGCTGACGGGGCGGGAGACAGCGAGCGCGTGAACATCGGCGGCGGCCCAGAGTGGGACCTGAGAGTCGGGCCGGGCCTCACGCGCTAGGCCGTGCACCGGCTGGCCCTGAGGCGCTGATCCGCACACGGGGTCTTCGGCTCACTGCGTCCGGGCTCAGAGGAAAGTGAGAGAGGGAGGGAGAGAGAAAGGGGGAGGGAGGGAGAGAGTGGAAATCAGGGAGAGACAGGGGGAGGGAGAGGACAGGGGGAGGGAGAGGAGAGGGGGAGGGGGAGGGAGAGGAGAGATGGAGGGAGAGGAGAGGAGGAGGGGGAGGGAGAGGAGGGGTGGAGGGGGAGGGAGAGGAGAGGAGGAGGGGGAGGGAGAGGGGGAGGGAGAGGAGAGGGGGAGGGAGGGGGAGGACAGGGGGAGGGAGGGAGAGGAGAGGGGGAGGAGAGGGGGAGGGAGGGTGAGGAGAGGGGGAGGGAGGGAGAGGAGAGGGGGAGGGAGGGAGAGGAGAGGGGAGGGAGAGAGAGTAAAGCAGGGAGAGACAGGGGAGGGAGAGAGACAGGGTGAGGGAGGGAAAGAGTGAGGGGGTGGGAGAGGGAGGGAGAGCTCGCCTTCTTCCTTCCTTCCTTCCTTCGCAGGGGTCCATCAGGCCAGGCCTGAGGCGCTCCTTCCCCCCCCTCTCTCTCCAGGCTAATCCCGAACTAAATCCAGCACTCTCTCTCTCTCTCTTCCCCCCATCTTTCTCTTCCCCCAGTCTCTCTCTCTCTCTCTCTCCCTCCCCCACTCTCTTTCCCTCTCTCTCTCTCCCCCCAGTCTCTCTCTCTCTCTTCCACCCAGTCGCTCTCTCCCCCCCAGTCTCTCTCTCCCCCCCCAGTATCTCTCTCTCTTCCCCCAGTTGCTCTCTCCCCCCCTTCCCCCCAGTCGCTCTCTCCCCCCCAGTCTCTCTCTTCTCCCCCCAGTCTCTCTCTATCTCTCTTCCAACAACAACATGCCCTCAAAAAACCCTCGGCACCGCCGGGCACTCCAGCTAGTATTAAATAAACTAATCAAACTCAAAGAGGATAAGTCCCTGGTCTGGACAGATTGCATCTGTGCATTTTAAAAGAATTTAGGGAAGAGATAGCAGAGGCACTATTACACATATTTAATAATTAATTAGAAAAAGGTGTAGTGCCAGAGGACTGGCGGATACATACAGGAATCCCGCCCCAACCGCGGTTTTGCCATAGGGGGATTTCACGTATACATGGTTTCCTCTCTGCAACAATTTTTGCCAACCGCGGCAGTGAATTTTGCGTATACGCGGTTTGCCAAACACGAGACTGCATTCATTCGCACCGCTCTTTTCAGCATAATAACACCGTGGTCTCACTCCACTCGTGGATATACTGTACCTGTACTGTGTGTGTGTGAACGTTTAGCCCTTAATCATGGCCCCTAAGCGTAATCTCAGTGGTAAAGGTGAATCAATAGCGAAAAGGGCAAGGAATGAACTAACCTTAGATAGGAAATTAGATGTCATTAATAGGCTTGCCCATGGTGAAAGTACAGCATCGGTTGGACGACTAATGGGTGTTAACGAGTCCACCATTAGAGCCATAAAAAAAAGTGAGGTGTCGATAAGGGCTAGTATTGCGGGCGGCTCTTCAAAAAGTGCTAAAGTGTCATTTATGCCACGGGACCATAAGCTTGAAAAAATGGAGAAGGCACTTAATATCTGGTTGGAAGACCAGAACCAGAAAAAAGCGAATGTTAATTCTGCATGGGTACGTAAGAAGGCCCTTAGTATCTACAAGCATCTTACTGTGGCTGCCAGGGAAAGTGTAGATGACATAAAGTTTCAAGTGAGTAAGGGCTGCTTGGAAAATTTTAAGAAGAGGTTCACCTTGACTAACCTCAAGGTTGTGGGGGAATCAGCCTCAGCTGATCATGAGGCCGCTGCCAAGTTCCTGAAGGAGCTGAAGAAGTTGATCACCGAGAAGGGTTACCTGCCGGAGCAGGTGCTTAATGCGGATGAGATTGGTCTCTTCTGGAAACAGATGCCTTCCCAAACTTTTATCATGAAGGCTGAGAAGCATGCTTCGGGATTCAAGGTGGCAAAGGATAGGGTGGCCCTTCTCCTTTGTGCTAACGCCGAGGGAGACTGTTTAGTGAAGCCGATGCTGCTCTACCGCTTTCTTAATCCCCGCGCTCTGAAGGGCAAAACCAAAAATTATCTACCTGCCCTTTGCCGTTCTAACTGCAAGGTGTGGGTTACTGCTGCAGTCTTCATGGGCTGGTTTCATAACTGTTTTGTGCATGACGTGGAGCGGTACCTTGCGAGAGAAAATCTAGCCTTCAAGGTCCTACTCATCCTCGACAATGCCCCCGGCCATCCACCGGCACTCCAATTCGCCCACACTAATATTGAAGTCATCTTCCTGCCTCCCAACATGACATCACTCCTTCAACCCATGGACCAAGGTGTGATAGCCACCTTCAAGACATACTACATGCGACGCAGCTTTGACCGCATGATGGAGGCTATGGAGGATAACGCAACATTGAAGGTGAAAACTTGCTGGAAGGATTACACCATCGCTGACTGCATCACCAACATAAAAGAATCGATGGATGAATTGAAGAGGATGACAATCAACGCCTGCTGGGGTAAACTTTGGAAGGAGGCAGTGAATGACTTCCGAGGCTTCCCTACAGTTGACGATGAAGTTGATCGCATTGTGAAGGTTGCGCGACGTTTGGGAGGTGAGGGGCTGGCCGACATAGAGCCTGATGACATCGAGGAGCTCCTTGAGTTGCACGGCGAGGAGTTGACGGAGGAGGACCTTGATGAGCTGATACAGCATTCCAGTGAGGCAGAGGACGAGGACGAAGATGAGCATATGGTGGAGAAGTCGAAGATGCCAAGTGCTAACCTTAGCAAGGCAATGCTCCTTGCTACTAATCTCTCGGACCTCTTTATGGAGATTGACCATTCTTGGAGCGTAGTTTAAAATTCAAGCGAGGTTTGGAGGATTTAATGAGACCATACAAGCAGGTGCAGAAAGATATTCAGAAAAAAATTAGTCAACCATCCATCGCAGAATTCTTTAAGAAACGTCCAGTTGATCTTTTTTATTGTGTTATTTGAACATTTAGTGTTTTTGTTACGTTATTGTGTATTTTATTTGTGTTTAATAAAAGAACAAGCAACTTACACAGGCTCTGAAGAGTTTAAATGCGGCTGCATTCCCCCTAACCCCATTGTTCCCATAGGGTCTTGTATTTGCCAACCACAGTTTTACCAACCACGGGGGTTTTCAGGGACGTAACCCCCGTGGTTGGGGAGGGATTCCTGTACCGATATTTAACAAGGGAGATAGAACATGTCCAGGGAACTATAGACCAGTCAGCTTAACATCAGTGGTAGGAAAATTAATGGAATCCCTACTAAAGGAAATAATGGAAGAACATCTAGAAACCAATAATGAATAGTCAGCATGAATTTCAAAAGGGAAAGTCTTGCTTGCTGAAGAGGTAACAGAGAGAATAGACAATGGTACTGCAGTAGATGTAATTTATCTAGATTGCAAAGGGCCTTTGATTAGGTACTACATAATAGACTAATGAATAAGGTCAGAGAATGTGGAGTCAGGGGACAAGTAGTAGAATGGATAGCTAGCTGGCTTCAAGACAGAAAGCAGAGAGTAGGGGTAAAGGGTAGCTATTCAGAGTGGCAGAAGGGGGAAAGTGGTGTTTCACAAGGATCAATGCTGGGACCACGGTTGTTCACAATTTATATTAATGATTTAGACTTTGGAATCAAAAACGCAATTTCTAAATTTGCGGATGACACCAAATTGTGGGGTGGGGGGTGGGTAGTCAATACTGAGGAGGACTGCAACAAATTACAAGAAGACATTAATAAACTTGCAGAATGGGCATATGTGGTAAACCACTTTTATCGTTACACTATAGTTATCACTGTTGTATTGTTATCACCGTTATCACTGTTGTATCACGATACGAGGTCGCCTCTTGTCGCGCTGTTATACCTGGGCTGACCACCTCCGACTCCACCCATGGCTCCACCTACCTGCCCAGGTATAAAGGTAGTCGACTGGCTGGTATTCCTCCTTGTTGGACCCGATCACCCACGAGGGTGGGCTCTGTTATTTAGTCAATAAAAACCTTTAGTTACGTTCCTAACTCGTCGCTTTTTATTGGACGAATTGATAGGTATATCAATTTTATTGACTAAATTTTAAAGATGTCTACTACTGGCCAGCCAGAAGCCCTCCCAGAAGCACAGCCACACCAGCCGGCTTGGCTGCAAGCCCTCAAACCACCGTACCTGGATCTAAACCCACAGGCAGCAAACGCAGCCCTCAACTTCAAACACTGGCTGGACTGCTTCGAATCCTACCTGGAAGAATCCGGCGCCCCGCAGAGATCCAAACTAAGACTTCTGAACGCCCAAGCGAGCCCGAGAGTATACGCACTCATACAGGACACGACTACGTACGAGGCCGCTATCAACCTACTGAAACAGCAGTACCGCAGCCCGGTAAATTACCTGTACACCAGGCACCTCCTAAGATCCCGCCCGCAACAGCCAGGAGAGTCTGTAGCTGAATTTTTACGGGCGCTAAGAGCACTCGGCAGGAACTGTGACTTTAAAGCGGTGACGGCTGTTGAAAATACGGAAGATAATATCCGCGATGCCTTTGTGAAAGGCCTACGGTCCGACTACTCACGGCAAAGACTGCTTGAAGCTAAAGACCTCGACCTGGACAAAGCTGAAGCCCTCGCTCTCTCCCTGGAGGTGGCCCATCAGGACCAGGAGGCGTTTTCCAGGTACTGCTCGCGACCCTGGGACTCGGGCCCGACCCCTACCGCAATACCCTTCGCAGCGCCGCCCCCGGGACCTACCTCAGCGTCGGCGTCCCGGACCCGACCGGGCCCGCCACCCCCGGTACCGGCTCCGACATCGGGCACCCGCGATCGGGCCGCCGGCTGCTTCTTTTGCGGCCAGGAGAAGCACCCGAGGTCGCGCTGCCCAGCCAGGAACTCTACCTGCACAACCTGCAGGAAGAAAGGCCATTTCTCTAAGGCCTGCAGGAGCGGATCTTCAGAGGCCAGCAGTGCCTCATGCGAACTGTGGGGGCGGCCATCTTCTTTCACGGCAACTGAGGCCAGTATCCCCACACGTGAGTCATGGGGGCGGCTATCTTTGATCAAGGCAACCGACCCCAATAGTGCCTCATGTGAGTTATGGGGGCAGCCATCTTCTCCGCCATTTTGTCCTACCTCGTGGGAGACGCCATTTTACCCACCACGCCCGACTGCCACCGGGCCCCCGGACCCGACGACCGCCTCGCCCGCAGACGACAACGACTCGCTTACCTACACGCTAGCCTCCGTCACTCTGGATCAAGCCCGCCCACACCACCTGTCCAAGTCGATGATGGACATCAAAGTAAACGGCCACGCCACGACCTGCCTGTTCGACAGCGGAAGCACGGAGAGCTTCATCCACCCAGACACGGTGAGCCACTACTCCCTCCCTGTCCTGCCAACGCGCAACCGAATCTCGATGGCATCGAGGTCCCACGCCACGGACATTAGCGGCTACTGTGCTGTGACCTTGTCGGTTAAGGGTACAGAGTATAAAAACTTTAAACTCCTCGTCCTCCCCCAGCTCTGCGCTGCCGTCCTACTAGGGCTGGACTTCCAATCCCACCTCCAAAGTGTAACCCTAGCATACGGTGGACCCCTCCCCCCACTCACAGTCGACAACCAGCGAAGGTTAAACCGCCCACCGCGTAACACCTGCAGCCTATCCACCCTCAAGGTGCCGCCACCTTCCCTGTTCGCTAACCTCACCCCCGACTGCAAACCCGTCGCTACCAAGAGCAGGCGGTACAGCGCTGGGGACAGAGCTTTCATTAGCTCTGAGGTGCAGCGTCTCCTGAAGGAGGGCATCATCGAGGGGAGCAACAGCCCCTGGCGTGCCCAGGTCGTGGTCGTTAAGACCGGCGATAAAAATCGCCTGGTCATCGACTACAGCCAGACCATAAACAGATACACTCAGCTGGACGCATACCCCCTTCCCCGCATATCTGACATGGTCAATCAGATTGCACAATACCGCGTATTCTCGACCATCGACCTTAAGTCGGCCTACCACCAACTCCCTATCCACCCCGAGGACCGCCAGTACACCGCCTTCGAGGCGAATGGGCGCCTATACCACTTCCTTAGGGTCCCCTTCGGTGTCACCAACGGGGTCTCGGTCTTCCAAAGGGAGATGGACCGACCGGATGGTTGACCAGAACGGACTGCAGGCCACATTCCCCTACCTAGATAACGTCACCATCTGCGGCCGCGACCGGCAGGACCACGACGTGAATCTGGAGAAATTCCTCCGTACAGCCCAACGGCTGAACCTCACCTACAATAAGGAGAAATGTGTGTTTAACACCTCGCGCCTTGCCATCCTTGGCTGTGTAGTAGAGAACGGACTCATCGGCCCCGACCCCGAAAGAATGCGCCCCCTCATGGAGCTACCCCTCCCCCACTGCCCTAAGGCACTTAAGAGAACCCTGGGGCTCTTCGCCTACTATGCCCAATGGGTGCCCAATTATGCGGACAAAGCCAGACCCCTCATGAAGTCCACATCCTTCCCCCTTACGGAGGAAGCGTGCGCAGCCTTCTCCCTCATTAAGGGAGACATTGCCAAGGCCACTATGCACGCAGTGGATGAGTCCATCCCCTTCCAAGTCGAGAGCGATGCATCCGACTTCGCCCTAGCCGCCACCCTTAACCAGGAGGGGAGACCGGTGGCCTTCTTCTCAAGGACCCTACAGGGCCCTGAGATCCGACACTCGTTGGTCGAGAAGGAGGCCCAGGCGATTGTGGAGGCGGTACGACGCTGGAGGCACTACCTGGCAGGCAAACGATTTACCCTCCTTACCGACCAACGTTCGGTCGCTTTTATGTTTAATAACAAGCTGAGGGGCAAAATCAAGAATGACAAGATCTTGAGGTGGAGAATCGAGCTCTCCACCTACGATTATGATATCTTGTACCGGCCAGGTAAGCTGAACGAACCCCCCGATGCTCTGTCACGAATTACATGCGCCAGCGCGCAAAGTGATAGACTTCAGACCCTCCACAACGACCTCTGCCACCCCGGGTCACCAGACTTTACCACTTCATTAAGGCCCGCAACCTGCCCTACTCCATCGAGGAGGTCAGGACCATAACCAGGAACTGCCAGACCTGCGCCGAGTGCAAACCGCACTTCTTTAGGCCGGACAGAGCAAGCCTGATCAAGGCCACCCGCCCCTTCGAGCGCCTGAGCATTGACTTTAAGGGGCCCCTCCCGTCCTCTGACCGTAATGTGTACTTCCTCAACATTGTTGATGAGTACTCCCGTTTCCCCTTTGCCTTCCCCTGCCCAGACATGACCAGTACCACGGTCATTAAATGCCTGAACGACCTCTTCGCCTTGTTCGGGTTCCCAAACTATATACATAGTGACCGGGGCTCCTCTTTCATGAGCGAGGAACTCCGCCAGTTCCTACTAGCGAGAGGTATTGCAGCAAGTAGGACCACCAGCTACAACCCCCAAGGGAACGGCCAGGTGGAAAGAGAGAACGCGACGGTATGGAAGGCCGTCCTCTTAGCCTTAAAGTCTAAGGGCCTCCCAACCTCCCGCTGGCAGGAAGTCCTCCCGACAGCGCTGCACTCCATCCGGTCACTACTTTGCACTGCCGTTAACGCCACCCCCCATGAACGAATGTTTGTTTTCCCCAGGAAGTCGACTACGGGAACCACTCTACCAACCTGGCTGACCTCTCCGGGGCCCGTCTTGCTGCGAAAGCACGTGAGGGCCCATAAAACAGACCCCCTGGTCGAAAGGGTGAACCTCCTGCACGCCAACCCCCAGTACGCCTACGTGGCTTACCCAGACGGGCGGGAGGACACTGTCTCCTTACGAGACCTCGCACCCTCGGGCACTCCGGAGACACCACCTTTACCCCCCCCCACCACCCCCCCAATTCCAGCCCAGGTAGACGGCATGCCGGAACCCCACGAGCCTTCGCCGACCACGCAGACACCAGCACTAACACCGGATAATGCAGCACCGCCGCTGCGACGATCGGAGAGGCTTACGAGGCCTCCGGACAGACTGACATACCAGAACTGGTAGTACACTTCACCCCGCCGGACTCAAATCTAAACAAGGGGTGAATGTGGTAAACCACTTTTATCGTTACACTATAGTTATCACTGTTGTATTGTTATCACCGTTATCACTGTTGTATCACGATACGAGGTCGCCTCTTGTCGCGCTGTTATACCTGGGCTGACCACCTCCGACTCCGCCCATGGCTCCACCTACCTGCCCAGGTATAAAGGTAGTCGACTGGCTGGTATTCCTCCTTGTTGGACCCGATCACCCACGAGGGTGGGCTCTGTTATTTAGTCAATAAAAACCTTTAGTTACGTTCCTAACTCGTCGCTTTTTATTGGACGAATTGATAGGTATATCAGCATATAATTGGCAAATGAATTTCAACACAGATAAATGTGAGGTATTACATTTTGGTAAGAAAAATAGGGAGGTCGCATATAATTTGGAAAATGCGAATCTGAATGGGGTAGAAGAGTAAAGGGATCTCGGAGTATAAATACACAAATCATCAAAGTAATGACACAGGTTAACAAGACCATAGAAAAAGCAAACCAAGCACTAGGGTTTAATCCTAGAGGGATAGAATTGAAAAGTAGAGAAGTTATGCTAAACTTGTATCAAACCTTGGTTAGACCATACTTGGAATACTGTGTATAATTCTGGTCGCCGTATTATAAAAAGGATATAGAGGCACTGGAGAGGGTGCAAAGAAGATTTACAAGGATGATACCAGAAATGTGAGGGTATACATATCAGGAAAGGATGAACAGGCTGGATCTCTTTTCTCTTTTAAAGAGAAGGCTGATGGGTGACCTAATAGAGGATTTTAAAATTATGAAAGGTTTTGATAGAGTAGACACAGAGAGAATGTTTCCACTTGTGGGGAAGAACAAAACTAGAGGCCATTAATATAAGATAGTCACCAAGAAATTAAATAGGGAATCCAGAGAGAGGTGAGAATGTGGAACTCGCTACCACAGGAAGTGGTTGAAGCGAATAGTATAGATGCATTTATGGGGAGGCTGGACAAGCATATGAGGGAGAAGGGAATAGAGGGTTATGCTGATAGATTTAGATGAGGAAAGACGGAGGAGGCTCAAGTGGAGCTTAAACGCCGGCAAGGACTGGTTGGGCCGAATGGCCTATTTCTGTGCCGTATATCCCATGTAATCCTAAGTAATCCTATACTTCTCTACAATTGGCCTTTCAACTGTCACACAACATAGGATGAATCTCTCCCACTGTACCATCAGGAAAGAGGGTGCACATTTACCTCTATAGTCACAGGGATCAAGTATTGTCATCTCACCAAACTAAGTAGTCTACCAACACCACCAGATAAAGAGAAACATACTCTGCCATTGGAATACCAGGGATTGGACCCTCAAATACACACATGCATATACACATTGTCCACTAGGGTAGTGGGCAGATGTTTAGTCCACCAACCAGCAGGGAGATGGATGTACTGATCACTACTGTTCAGGGGAGGCAGACATGGCTGATGCAGCCTCCAGCATTGGATTACCACAAGCTAGGTGCTCTCCCCACCCCCCAGTCAACCTCTTC